>NW_025334287.1:0-253465 GCF_014858855.1 Bufo gargarizans
GGTACCTCAGGGGTCAGTATTGGGCCCTATTCTCTTCAATATATTTATTAATGATCTTGTAGAAGGCTTGCACAGTAAAATATCAATTTTCGCAGATGGCACTAAACTGTGTAAAGTAATTAACACTGAAGAGGACAGTATACTGTGTATATACTACAGAGGACAGTATACTGTATATACACTACAGAGGACAGTATACTGTATATACACTACAGAGGACAGTATACTGTCCGATATATATATATATATATATATATATATAACTGTATACACTATACAAAAAATGTAATGACAACGCAGTGGTTCTGTATGGCTTACAACTGTTTGGTATGTCCACTACAATTAAGGAACATTGTTTATGCTGTATTTTATTGTCAATAAAAAAGTTTTCTTAGAAATATTGGTTTGTAGTGTTGATTTACAGTTGGACCATTAAAAACTAGCAGATCCAAATGTACAGGGTTCATTTTAGGACATTGTCAGATATCATAGTCAAGTATCAGAATAATGTAAGGCAAAATCCTATCTCTGACACCGGACTTTCTTCACAGGTCAGGGTCAGTCAGAATGAGTTATAGATGGACTTATTTGCGAGAGCTCATAGAACTATAAAAGAGCCTATAGCTCAGAGTTAAGATTGCTGCATTGCAAACCAAAGGTTTTGAGTTCAAGACCCAATAGAAACCTTAATAACAAAAATATATTTTAAACCCAAGCTAGGAGACAAATTGAAATGATGTTTGACTTTGTCTGACTACTCACTGGTCAGATTCAAAAAGAATTTGTGTATTTTTATGGAAAATCACATCGCTAGAGAAGATCCATGATCCTTTCAGGCTGATCCTATAAGGCAATGATAAGGTTTCTGTGTATAAGTCTAATAGCGTTCAAGACCCGATACAAACCTAAAAAAACAACATACACATTATATATATATATATATATATATATATATATATTAGATCCATAAAAAGTCAGGCAGCAGTCCTTTGGAAGTTGAGAAGAATGGTGCCCACGGTAATCCCTCGATTCAGGATGATGAATAAACAATAAAAGTCCGCAGCACTCCTTGCTGCGCATTAGGTATTGGGAGACGCGCTGAATGCAGCGTGAATCACTGCGACTCGGGAAGGGAGTTTTGTCCTCCTTGTTCGATACATAAAATACAGCTTTAATCTCCCAGCAAGAAGTGCTGCGGACTTTTGTTATATATATATATAAATTTATTTTTATTTTTTTAAACCCTAGCTAGGAGACCAATTAAAATGATGTTTGACTTTGATGTCTGACTTTCCTCTTTTCAAAATTCAAAAAAGATTCAAAATTATTTAAAGAGTTCCTGTGTATTTGTCTGCTGTATCACATAGTGAAAGAAAATCCATAACTACTCCGAGTTCAGCCTATACCTTAATGGTAAGGCTTCTGGCTTAGGGCTCTTTCACACCTGCGTTCTTTTCTTCCGGCATAGAGTTCCGTCGTCGGGGCTCTATGCCGGAAGAATACGGATCAGGATTATCCTAATGCATTCTGAATGGACAGTCCGTCCGTTCAGGATGCATCAGGATGTCTTCCGTTCCGGAACGGAACGTTTTTTGGCCACAGCAAATAGCGCAGCATGCTGCGCTTTTTGCTCCGGCCAAAAATCCGGAACACTTGCCGCAAGGCTGGATCCGGAATTAATGCCCATTGAAAGGCATTGATCCGGATCTGGCCTTAAGCTAAACGTCGTTTCGGCGCATTGCCGGATGCGATGTTTAGCTTTTTCTCAATGGTTACCATGGCTGCCGGGACGCTAAAGTCCTGGCAGCCATGGTAAAGTGTAACGGGGAGCGGGGAGCAGCATACTTACCATCCGTGCGGCTCCCGGGGCGCTCCAGAGTGACGTTAGGGCGCCCCAAGCGCATGGATGACGTGATCGCATGGATCACATGATCCATGCGCATGGGGCACTCTGACGTCATTCTGGAGCGCCCCGGGAGCCGCACGGACGGTAAGTATGCCGCTCCCCACTACTACTATGGCAACCAGGACTTTAATAGCGTCCTGGCTGCCATAGTAACACTGAAAGCATTTTGAAGACGGATCCGTCTTCAAATGCTTTCAGTACACTTGCGTTTTTCCGGATCCGGCGTGTAATTCCGGCAAGTGGAGTACACGCCGGATCCGGACAACGCAAGTGTGAAAGAGGCCTTACAAACACCAGTCTTTAGGTTCAAGACCCAATAGAAACCTTGAAAAAATGTATTTTGTTAACCCTAGCTAGGAGACAAATGCAAATTATGTTTGACTTTGATGTGTGACTTTTCTCACCCATCAGTGTCAAAGGAGTTTCATATATAATTTGAACAAACAATCTTTCCACATGCAACATCTCTCAAGTGCAACTTTTTAAGTGCACAGACTGAATTATACCAGAATGTAATATTATGGATATTGATTCCACTTTGTCATCACTGCTTACTGACCATCACCCAATTCTCTCATCTCCAGGTATGATTGCATTGAAGCTTACTGCTACACCCAGCTTTTCCAGTCTGATATTGTCCACCCCCTCTCATCTCTCCTTCTAAATCTTGGTATGATTGCATTGAAGCTTACTGCTACACCCAGCTTTTCCAGTCTGATATTGTCCACCCCCTCTCATCTCTCCTTCTAAATCTTGGTATGATTGCATTGAAGCTTACTGCTACACCCAGCTTTTCCAGTCTGATATTGTCCACCCCCTCTCATCTCTCCTTCTAAATCTTGGTATGATTGCATTGAAGCTTACTGCTACACCCAGCTTTTCCAGTCTGATATTGTCCACCCCCTCTCATCTCTCCTTCTAAATCTTGGTATGATTGCATTGAAGCTTACTGCTACACCCAGCTTTTCCAGTCTGATATTGTCCACCCCCTCTCATCTCTCCTTCTAAATCTTGGTATGATTGCATTGAAGCTTACTGCTACACCCAGCTTTTCCAGTCTGATATTGTCCACCCCCTCTCATCTCTCCTTCTAAATCTTGGTATGATTGCATTGAAGCTTACTGCTACACCCAGCTTTTCCAGTCTGATATTGTCCACCCCCTCTCATCTCTCCTTCTAAATCTTGGTATGATTGCATTGAAGCTTACTGCTACACCCAGCTTTTCCAGTCTGATATTGTCCACCCCCTCTCATCTCTCCTTCTAAATCTTGGTATGATTGCATTGAAGCTTACTGCTACACCCAGCTTTTCCAGTCTGATATTGTCCACCCCCTCTCATCTCTCCTTCTAAATCTTGGTATGATTGCATTGAACTATTAATGTCTCTTATCCTGCTGGATTTATTGAGTATTTGTTTACATTGACTATTTCACCCCTGTATCTGGTGCTATCTTGATTAGGCCATATGTAGCCCCCTCCCCTCTTGGTCACACCTGATTGATCACTGAGTGGTATAAATCTAAGGTCTTAGGTCTTTCCAGACCTTGGTCTTTCCACATGCAACATCTCTCAAGTGCAACTTTTTAAGTGCACAGACTGAATTATACCAGAATGTGACCAGAAGGGGACCACAGGTATTAACAGACATAGTCAATGCAAACAATGTTTAAATTTTTCCTCGTACTCCTCCTACTTGTCCATAACCTCCTGAAATACCCCCACATCCATTCACCCAGCAAGGAACTATTCATCTCTTCGTCCATCTTACCTTCTCATCTGACCGCTTGCACAAACCTGTTTGCCAACATAAAACACTTCCTTCCCAAACACACACAGACACCTCATGCCCTCTCCTATTCTCATCTATTAACACTTTCTCTGCTTCTCCTTACTGCTGGTGATATCTCTCCAAATCCAGGACCCCCTCAGCAAATCCCCATTATCACCTCCATGTCCCACTACAAATCTCCGTCTACAAATTTCTACAACCCCTTAAACCTAATAACCATTCCTCTGACCCCTGTGCCTTTAGTTCCTCTTGCAGGAGCATTATGGAACGCGCGCTCCGTCTGTAACAAACTGTCATACATCCATGAACTGTTCATCTCTCAAAACCTTTCCTTTCTGGGTCTCACAGAGACATGGCTGACACCCTCAGACACCACCTCCCCTGCTGCACTCTCTTATAGTGGATTTCAATTCACTCACACCCCCCGCCCTGGCTGCAAACATGGTGGAGGAGTTGGTCTTCTCCTATCAGACACCTGCTCCTACAGCCCAACTCCACTGCCACCCTCCATTACGCTCACCTCATTTGAAGTACACTCTGTTCGCATCTACTCTCCCTCCAACCTTCAAGTAGCAGTCATTTACCGCCCCCCAGGCCCAGCCACCATATTTCTTGACCACTTTAACACCTGGCTACTACACTTTCTTTCTGCCGACATCCCCACTATCATCATGGGTGACTTCAACATCCCTATTGACACCTGCCACTCGGCCGCCTCTAAACTCCTGTCGCTCTCTTCCTCCTTCGGCTTATCACAGTGGTCTTCAGCTCCCACCCACAGAGATGGTCACACTCTGGATCTGATCTTTTCCCGCCTCTGCTCCCTATCTAACCTTTCTAATTTGCCTCTCCCCCTATCCGACCACAATCTACTCACCTTCTCTTCATTGGTCTCTTCTGCAGCTCCCCCAGGTCCACACACTAGCACACCCCCGCAGGAACCTCAAACAGCTTGACTTTTGCTTGCTTTCTGACTCTCTTCTCCCACTCTCTACCATCTGTTGCCTCCAAGACCCAGAAGCTGCTACCACCCTATATAACACCACATTAAGTACAGCTCTGGACACTGTTGCCCCCCTCACACACAACAAAATCCGGAAAATCAACAGACAACCCTGGCACACCAACCTGACCAAAAAACTCAGACAAGCTTCCAGGGCTGCTGAGCGGCAATGGAAGAAATCCCATTCTAAAGATCATTTCACCGCATACAAGCAATCCCTCCTCATATTCAAATCCTCACTCGCTGATGCAAAACAGGCTTACTTCTCATCTCTCATATCTTCCCTGTCCCACAGCCCTAAACAACTTTTTAGCACTTTTAATTCCCTTCTCCGTCCCCCAGCGCCCCCACCCTCTCCTCTCTTCTCAGCTGAGGACTTTGCCAAATATTTCAAACAAAAGATAGTCCACATCAGAGAAAGCTTTACTACACAGTCCCCACAGACCCTCTACACAACTGCTCGGTCCTCTTCTCCCAAAACCCACTTCTCTACCATTACAGAAGGTAAACTCTCCACTCTACTCTCCAAATCTCATCTGACCACCTGTGCACTTGACCCAATCCCATCCCACCTCATCCCTAACCTCACTGCAGTGTTTATCCCAGCCCTAACTCATCTCTTCAACCTATCACTAAACTCTGGTGTCTTCCCCTCTGCTTTTAAACATGCTACCATTACACCCATCCTCAAAAAACCTTCACTTGACCCATCTTCCTTGTCCAGTTATCGCCCCATATCACTTCTTCCGTATGCCTCAAAGCTACTTGAACAACATGTCCATTCAGAACTGTCCTCCCACCTCTCCTCCTGCTCCCTCTTTGACCGCCTACAATCTGGCTTCCGACTCCACCACTCGACCGAGACTGCCCTTACCAAAGTCACCAATGACCTACTCACAGCCAAAACCAAGAAACAATACTCTGTCCTCCTTCTCCTTGACCTGTCCTCTGCCTTCGACACTGTTGACCACTCCCTTCTGTTGCAAACGCTCTCATCTCTTGGCATCACTGACCTGGCCCTCTCCTGGATCACATCATACCTCACAGACCGGACATTCAGCGTCTCCCACTCCCGCACCACCTCCTCGTCTCATTCCCTCTCTGTTGGTGTCCCGCAAGGCTCTGTCCTAGGACCCCTGCTCTTCTCTATCTACACTTTTGGCCTGGGACAGCTCATAGAGTCCTATGGCTTTCAGTATCACTCCTACGCTGATGACACACAAATCTACCTCTCTGGTCCAGACATCACCACCTTACTATCTAGAATCCCACAATGTCTATCTTCTATATCATCCTTCTTCGCCTCTCGCTTTCTTAAACTTAACATGGATAAGACAGAATTCATAATCTTTCCCCCATCTTGTTCAACCCCCCCTACAGACCTATCTATCACGATCAATGGCTGCACACTATCCCCAGTCAACAAAGCCCGCTGCCTTGGAGTGATCTTGGATTCTGCCCTTTCCTTCCGACCGCACATCCAAGCCCTTTCCACCACCTGCCGTCTCCAACTCAAAAACATCTCCCGCATCCGCGCTTTCCTTAACTTTGAATCTGCGAAAATACTTGTACATGCCCTCATTATCTCCCGCCTAGACTACTGCAACATTCTCCTCTGTGGCCTTCCATCTAGCACTCTCGCACCCCTCCAATCTATCCTCAACTCTGCTGCCCGACTAATCCACCTCTCACCCTATTATTCCTCTGCCTCTCCCCTTTGCCAATCCCTTCACTGGCTCCCCATTGCCCAACGAATTCACTTCAAAGTACTTACAAATACATACAAGGCCGTCCATAACCTGTCCCCTCCCTACATCTCTGAGATAATTTCCCGATACACCCCCACACGCACTCTCCGATCCTCACAAGACCTCCTCTCCTCTCATCTTATTGCCTCTTCCCACAATCGACTCCAGGATTTCTCCCGTGCATCCCCCATACTCTGGAACTCGCTACCCCAACATATCAGACTCTCACCTACAGTGGAATCCTTCAAAAGAAACCTGAAAACCCACCTCTTCAGACAAGCCTACAACCAGTGACCCTGCTGCCTCTATACCGCCACGACCTGCTTCACCCGCACCAACTGTGTCCTTCTCCCATACCATGTAGATTGTAAGCCCTCACGGGCAGGGCCCTCTCTCCTTCTGTACCAGTTTGTAACTCATTTTGTTTATGATTAGTGCAATTGTCTGTATTATGTATGTGCACCCCTTATCATATGTACAGCGCTATGGAATGAATGGCGCTTAAATAATAAATAATAAAATAATAATAATAATATAATGTATATGTGCTGCTAAATCACATAGCAATAAAAAAAAAAACATGAAGTAAACCCACTTTGTACCTCCATTGTATCCTTAAAGGGGTTGTCTCACTTCAGTAAGTCACATTTATCATGTAGAGAAAGTTAATATAAGGTACTTACTAATGTATTGTGATTGTCCATATTGCTTCCTTTGCTGGCTGGATTCATTTTTCTATCACATACACGGCTCGTTTCCATGGTTAAAGACCACCCTGCAATCCATCTGTGGTGGTCGTGCTTGCACACTAGGAAAAAGCATCAGCCTCTCTGGTGGCCGGGTCCATGGGAGCGTACATACACTAGTGCTTTTTCCTATAATGTGCAAGCAAGACCATCACTGATGGATTTCAGGGTTGTCTGTAACCATGGAAACGAGCAGTGTATAACATAAGGGAAAAAAGAATCCAGCCAACAAAGGTAGCAATATGGATAACGGAACGCCTGCCCCCCCCCCCCCCCCCCCCTTCCCGACTGGGCACCTTCCGCTGACGGATGCTCCTAGTGCTTCCAGAGGGCTCCAAGCACTCCACCGGACACCATAACCACCACAGACCCCACAAACCGCCGCAGCTTGGTTAGGGTCTCGCCGTCCTCCACCCACGCTGGACCCAAGACCGGGCTTTAGCTTCCAGTGGGTGAACCTCTCCTAAATCCATAGAGCAGGAACAAGCTCTTACAAGAGCTTATACTCAGGGGAGTATTGTGCTATAGCAATCCGCCAGAGTGTAGTTATCGCATTCCCCAAACATGGGCCAAGACTTCATGAAGGTATAAAGCAGGACTCCTTTATTGATGGCCACAGCTCGGCCTTTTATGCACGTCCTCCAGAAAGGGCTACTCCCCTGGGGACCTGATGGAGGACAGGCACACTAAATACAGTGACCAATCAATATACAGTACGATATAACACACTCCCATATAAACAGTAAAATCCCTCCTCTCTATCCTGGAGATGATTGGATTAAGGGGCCGGACATAGTTCCATGCGGTCGATGACCAAGCCCCGCTGGGCGTTCGTCAATTTAAAAAGGCCCATTGTGTTTGTTAAATGTATCACAAGCAATGCCCATGGTGCTTGTTAATTGCGTCACAGGCAATGTCCCTTGTGCTTGTTAATTGCGTCACAGGGCAAGAGACTGGCAAGCGGACCTCTCCAACTCCCAGTGATGAAGGTGCTTTCGTCACAGATAATAACAATACATTAGTAAGTGACTTGTATTCACTTTCTCTACATGATAAATGCCACTTACTGAAGTGAGAGGACCCCTTTAAGTAAGCAAACCCCTGTTGCACCCTAAAGTGAGCTCCCTATTGCACCGTAAAGTAAATGAACCCTTTATTGCGCTCTAAATGTAGTAAACACCTATTGCAACCTAAAGGAAGCGAATCCCTTATTGCCCAGTAAAGTAGGTGAACTTCCAATGCTCTATAAAATAAGTGAATCGCTTATTGCATTATAAAGGAAGTGAACCCGCTAATGCAATTTAACGTAAGTAAACCCACTTTGCGCTCAAGTATTTATTTTAATGCTAAATCACACAGTTCAAAAAGTAAATCCATATCTCATCGTGAATTTGACCCTGACCTGTGAAGAAAGTCAGACATCAAAGTCAAACTCCGATATCGGGGTCCGATAGTATTTCGCCTCACACTGATATTACGATATCTGACCAGGTCCTAAAATAAACACTGTACGAGTGAGAAAAAAGACTATTGAATGGTATTTTCTCATCTAATTTGTGTGCTGGTAGGTGAGCTGAGGGATGTGATATCTGGCCTCTAGAATATAGGCCCTTGTAGATAGAAATAAGATTCTATGGTTCCAAGATAACGTGAGCTGATCTATAACAGACAGAGGGACCATGTCCTTTATTGCATTACGTCTAGCATATACATAGAGAAAACTTAGGCTACTTTCACACTAGCGTTCGGGGCTCCGCTTGTGAGTTCCGTTTAAAGGCTCTCACAAGCGGCCCCGAACGGATCCGTCCAGCCCTAATGCATTCTGAGTGGATGCGGATCCGCTCAGAACGCATCAGTCTGGCAGCGTTTGGCCTCCGCTCAGCAGGTGGACACAGTGTTCGGGTGTCCGCCTGGCCGTGCGGACGCAAACGGATCCATCCAGACTTAAAACATAAGTCAATGGGGACGGATCCGTTTGAAGTTTTCACTATATGGCTCAATTTTCAAACGCATCCGTCCCCCATTGACTTTCAATGTAAAGTCTGGACGGATCCGTCTGAAGCTACTTTCACACTTAGAATTTTTTCTACAATATAATGCAGACGGATCCGTTCTGAACGGATCCCATCGTCTGCATTATATGAGCGGATCCGTCTGGGTAGCCTTAGGCTACTTTCACACTAGCGTTCGTCGGTCCGCTCGTGAGCTCCGTTTGAAGGAGCTCACGAGCGGACCCGAACGCAGCCGTCCAGCCCTGATGCAGTCTGAATGGAGCGGATCCGCTCAGACTGCATCAGTCTGGCGGCGTTCAGCCTCCGCTCGCCTCCGCACGGACAGGCGGACAGCTGAACGCTGCTTGCAGCGTTCGGGTGTCCGCCTGGCCGTGCGGATCTGTTCAGACTTACAATGTAAGTCAATGGGAACGGATCCGCTTGAAGATGTCACCATATGGCTCAATCTTCAAGCGGATCCGTCCCCCATTGACTTTACATTGAAAGTCTGAACGGATCCGCGCAGGCTACTTGCGCACTTGCGAATTTTTTTAAAGTTATTAATGCAGACGGATCCGTACTGAACGGAGCCTCCGTCTGCATTAATATGATCGGATCCGTTCAGAACGGATCCGATCAAGCGCAAGTGTGAAAGTAGCCTTAGAAGTCAGGGTGTATAAACCTGCACAAAGCCCAGCATCCATATCTAATGAAGGGGGAACTTTCACAGCTTTTTTACTTCTGGAACATACTCCTCATACTCCGACTCTGGAGATACTGTAGGTGGTACTCTACTTGGTTCTTCAGAATCATAGTAATTCAAGTTCTGTACTTGCAAGAGCCATCAACAACTGTTACAGACTGATCTATACAGAGTGTGGCTTCTCTATACAAGCAATATATATGCTGTATATCAGTCAGCACTTGGTAAACGCTACTCTGAAAGTTAGATGGCACGCTACAAGACACACTTCTTCATAGTGTTTACATGTGAGAGACATTATTGTTTGGTAACAAGTGCTGTAAACTCATGCAGCTAATTAATTAGACTAATGATGATAGCGCTGCAATACTCTGCAGTGCTGTACACAGAGTATCACACATTTGTCCATGGCACTCTTGGGGTTTACAGGTGCTGTACTACAACACCATAGATGAAAAGTTAACATCTAGGGATGAGCGAATCGACTTCGGATGATTCATCGGAAGTGGATTCGTAGAAAACTTTGTTGTAATACTATGAGGAGCGGGAGCATAAGCTATTTCCTAGGCAGCAGAAGGACCAGGTCATTTATCCTGTGGGATCCAGTCTTTGTATATATTATAAGCTATTCCCTAGTCAGCAGAAGGACCAGGTCCTTTATCCTGTGGGATCCAGTCTTTGTATATATTATAAGCTATTTCCTAGGCAGCAGAAGGACCAGGTCATTTATCCTGTGGGATCCAATCTTTTTATGTAGCATAAACTAATTTCCTAGTCAACAGATGGACCAGGTCCTTTTGCTGGCTAGGATTTAGCAATCTCACATAGAGTAGGCTATTTCCTAGGCAGCAGAAGGACCAGGTCCTTTAGGGTTGTGTCTAAACTCCAGACACCAAACGGACCTGGTCGTTTTGCAGTATGGGAAATAGCCAGCTCTCTATGAGCTGTCTAAACTCCAGACACGGTACGGACCTTTTTGCCCCCTAGTGGACGGGTCCGGAACAGAGCTAGTGTTTAGCCAGCTCACATTGATTTGGCTAAACTCCATACACGGTGCGGACCTGGTCCTTACTAAGTATGGGGAATAGCCAACTCTATAGGAGCCGTCTAAACTCCATACACGGTACGGACCTCTTAGCCCCCTAGTGGTTAGGTACAGAACTATGATGGGATTTAGCTGATTCAAAGTGAATTGGCTAAACTCCATACTCTGTAAGGACCTTCTTAACCCTTTGTGGTATGTGATCCATTACAAATAATTTTGCCAAATAAAGTTGAACAGATGAGTGGTAGAAAATATCATTTTTATTTTTAATCCTTATAAGGCCTCCTGCAGAAGACCGGATGGTTTTGAAGTCCGTTTTAAAAGGATTTTTTTTGTTTCAGTACTGTCTCAGTTTCCGTTCCGTTTTTCTGTTTGGTTTGCGTTTTTTGAGGAACTTAAACAAGGCATATACAGTAATTACATTCTAAAATTCCGCTGGGCATAAAATTTTCAATAGACGGTTTATCAAAAAATGGAACAAATACGGAAAACATACGGATGCATTCTGTATCCGTTCATTTTACAGCCCCATTGACTTGAATGGAGCCACGGAACACGATTTGCGGGCAATAATATGACCTGTTCTATCTTTGAACTGAAAAACGGAAACTGAATGCATACGGAGTACATTCCGTTTTTTTCCATATATGGGATTTAAAAAGCCTTTTGCCAAACGGAAACAAAAAACTTTTGTGTGCAGGAGGCCTAACTGTTTAATATCACTATAAAACGTGAATCCATATCATGGACGCCCTTCACCCCGAGTCCTGTTAGAACAGGGTCTGAGCTCAGATGATGCTGCAGAAGAGCCTCTAATCACTGAGAAATGTCCGCCTTCCAGTGTCCGAGAAAACGAAAGTATCGGCTCAAATTTTCTATTCATCAAGTGTTATCTGTGAAATGTTACCATCAAATTATACATCCAGATTGCAATACTCTGGCGGTAACCTGTGATTTCACCATCATCATGGTCAAAGGAAAGCTCAGCATGAGCCCCATCAGATCTGCTGCTTGTTAGGTCCTCTTCAGACATGGAGTTTAGCCTGCTCACAGTGAACTGTCTATTTCCTATACACCAGACGGACCTTTACTATGTGTTACCTACAGAGAGGTCCTCCTGCTGGTGAGGTCCTCTTCAGGCATGGAGTTAGCCTGCTCACAGTGAACTGTCTATTTCCCATACACCAGACGGACCTTTTCTATGTGTTATATACAGAGAGGTTCTCCTGCTGGTGAGGTCCTCTTCAGACATGGAGTTTAGCCTGCTCACAGTGTACTGTCTATTTCCCATACACCGGACGGACCTTTTCTATGTGTTACCTACAGAGAGGTTCTCCTGCTGGTGAGGTCCTCTTCAGGTATGGAGTTTAGCCTGCTAACAGTGTAATGTCTATTTCCCATACACCAGACGGACCTTTACTATGTGTTATATACAGAGAGGTTCTCCTGCTGGTGAGGTCCTCTTCAGGCATGGAGTTAGCCTGCTCACAGAGAACTGTCTATTTCCCATACACCAGACGGACCTTTACTATGTGTTATATACAGAGAGGTTCTCCTGCTGGTGAGGTCCTCTTCAGACATGGAGTTTAGCCTGCTCACAGTGAACTGTCTATTTCCCATACACCAGACGGACCTTTTCTATGTGTTATATACAGAGAGGTTCTCCTGCTGGTGAGGTCCTCTTCAGACATGGAGTTTAGCCTGCTCACAGAGAACTGTCTATTTCCCATACACCAGATGGACCTTTTCTATGTGTTACCTACAGAGAGGTTCTCCTGCTGGTGAGGTCCTCTTCAGGTATGGAGTTTAGCCTGCTAACAGTGTAATGTCTATTTCCCATACACCAGACGGACCTTTTCTATGTGTTATATACAGAGAGGTTCTCCTGCTGGTCAGGTCCTCTTCAGACATGGAGTTTAGCCTGCTCACAGTGAACTGTCTATTTCCTATACACCAGACGGACCTTTTCTATGTGTTATATACAGAGAGGTTCTCCTGCTGGTGAGGTCCTCTTCAGGTATGGAGTTTAGCCTGCTCACAGTGAACTGTCTATTTCCCATACACCAGACGGACCTTTTCTATGTGTTATATACAGAGAGGTTCTCCTGCTGGTGAGGTCCTCTTCAGACATGGAGTTTAGCCTGCTCACAGTGAACTGTCTATTTCCCATACACCAGACGGACCTTTTCTATGTGTTATATACAGAGAGGTTCTCCTGCTGGTGAGGTCCTCTTCAGACATGGAGTTTTGCCTGCTAACAGTGAACTGTCTATTTCCCATACACCAGACGGACCTTTTCTATGTGTTATATACAGAGAGGTTCTCCTGCTGGTGAGGTCCTCTTCAGACATGGAGTTTAGCCTGCTCACAGTGAACTGTCTATTTCCCATACACCAGACGGACCTTTTCTATGTGTTATATACAGAGAGGTTCTCCTGCTGGTGAGGTCCTCTTCAGACATGGAGTTTAGCCTGCTCACAGTGAACTGTCTATTTCCTATACACCAGACGGACCTTTTCTATGTGTTATATACAGAGAGGTTCTCCTGCTGGTGAGGTCCTCTTCAGGCATGGGGTTTAGTCTGCTCACAGTGAACTGTCTATTTCCCATACACCAGACGGACCTTTTCTATGTGTTATATACAGAGAGGTTCTCCTGCTGGTGAGGTCCTCTTCAGACATGGAGTTTAGCCTGCTCACAGAGAACTGTCTATTTCCCATACACCAGACAGACCTTTTCTATGTGTTACCTACAGAGAGGTCCTCCTGCTGGTGAGGTCCTCTTCAGACATGGAGTTTAGCCTGCTCACAGTGAACTGTCTATTTCCCATACACCAGATAGACCTTTTCTATGTGTTACCTACAGAGAGGTCCTCCTGCTGGTGAGGTCCTCTTCAGGTATGGAGTTTAGCCTGCTAACAGTGTAATGTCTATTTCCCATACACCAGACGGACCTTTTCTATGTGTTATATACAGAGAGGTTCTCCTGCTGGTGAGGTCCTCTTCAGACATGGAGTTTAGCCTGCTCACAGTGAACTGTCTATTTCCCATACACCAGACGGACCTTTTCTATGTGTTATATACAGAGAGGTTCTCCTGCTGGTGAGGTCCTCTTCAGACATGGAGTTTAGCCTGCTAACAGTGTACTGTCTATTTCCCATACACCAGACGGACCTTTTCTATGTGTTATATACAGAGAGGTTCTCCTGCTGGTGAGGTCCTCTTCAGGCATGGAGTTTAGCCTGCTCACAGTGAACTGTCTATTTCCCATACACCAGATAGACCTTTTCTATGTGTTATATACAGAGAGGTTCTCCTGCTGGTGAGGTCCTCTTCAGACATGGAGTTTAGCCTGCTAACAGTGTACTGTCTATTTCCCATACACCAGACGGACCTTTTCTATGTGTTATATACAGAGAGGTTCTCCTGCTGGTGAGGTCCTCTTCAGGTATGGAGTTTAGCCTGCTCACAGTGAACTGTCTATTTCCCATACACCAGACGGACCTTTTCTATGTGTTATATACAGAGAGGTTCTCCTGCTGGTGAGGTCCTCTTCAGACATGGAGTTTAGCCTGCTAACAGTGTACTGTCTATTTCCCATACACCAGACGGACCTTTTCTATGTGTTATATACAGAGAGGTTCTCCTGCTGGTGAGGTCCTCTTCAGACATGGCGTTTAGCCTGCTCACAGAGAACTGTCTATTTCCCATACACCAGATAGACCTTTTCTATGTGTTACCTACAGAGACATGGGTTTTAGCTGCCATTCAAACCGCTCCCAGGTCATGGTCTGACTGAAAATTGGAGTCTGGTAGAAAATGTCAGAATTCCAATATTGTCTAACGTTTGGCTTCTTTACTACGCCCATATGCAGCACGAGTCCCCAAAACTTCATCATCTCTGCTGCATCTACTGGGGTCCAACCTAGGGGTCTAGCGTATGGAGAACTCGGGTTCTGAGCAATGAATTGTTGGGCGTCTAAATTGGTTTCGGTCACCATTAGATTTACAAAATTTTCAGAGAAGATTTTGAAAAAATCTAGCTCAGCGAAGTCCGCACAATCTATCAGAATTCCTGAGTGGCCCATGAACTCCGGAATTTGGGGCTGATAATGGTCAGGGGGTGGGGTCCATGTGGGCTCACTCTGGGGGGCTGCCTCCGCTGCTACCCTGGGGCACCTTCTAAAGCAGGCATGCTCAACCTGCGGCCCTCCAGCTGTTGCAAAACTACAACTCCCAGCATGCCCAAACAGCCTACGTCAGGGCATTGTGGGAGTTGTAGTTTTACAACAGCTGGAGGGCCGCAGGTTGAGCATGCCTGGTCTAAAGGGTCCCTCATCAGCGGATGAGGATGAGGGGGTAGAGGAAAGTGGCATCCTCTTCTTCCTCACTGGCAGACTCTGTATCGGAGGCAAGCATGGCGTATGCCCCTTCAGCTGAATATAGTCGTTGGGATGAATGGGACATTTTTATTTTATTGAGGTGTGACGTGTGAAACGTGTAAACCTTTATTTAGTGTGGGGAGTGTATGTAGTGTTTTCACACGTGAAGGGGCTTGTAATAAATTTGAAATTTAAATTTAGAAGAAAAGTTCTAAAAAAATAAAAACATTTTCAGCAAAAAAAAATAAAAAATTACTTGCAGCGCAAACTGAGCAGACGCGATCAGTAACGGACACTACTGATCGGTGCTCAGTGGTTGCAAAATGCACGTACACAGATGGTGCGTTCGTGCTGAAATCTAAACTGACACTAACTGAAATTGAGAGAGATATCTATGTATCTATCTAACTAACTAACTTAAACTAACTACCACTAACTGCAGTTATTTTTTCACACACAAATGTGAAAAAGAAAAAAAACCTCAAATGTGCAAATGCTACTGAGCACACGACTGATTGTGCGCGCTGCAGAGCACCACTACTGATTGTGCGCGCTGCAGAGCACCACTACTGATTGTGCGCGCTGCAGAGCACCACTACTGATTGTGCGCGCTGCAGAGCACCACTACTGATTGTGCGCGCTGCAGAGCACCACTACTGATTGTGCGCGCTGCAGAGCACCACTACTGATTGTGCGCGCTGCAGAGCACCACTACTGATTGTGCGCGCTGCAGCGCACCAAAGATCGTATAAAACGTTACTACATTGGCTAAAATTTTTACTTATATCTGTATAGAAATATATAACTCTCTATATATTTATATAAAGCCCTAACTACCAGTTCTTTTTTAACCCCCAAAAATTTTATATGAAAAAAATTTGCCAAAAAATCTGCACAAATAGTCCGCAGGTGCTGATCAGGCAGGTACGCACTGAAAAGCACTTGGCGGTCACAGGTCGCACACAGAAAAAGTGATGCAGAGCTGGAAAATGGTTAAAAAAATAAATAAATGCACGGACCAAATGGTGTCCTTAAAAAAAGGATGGGGGGGACTGCAAAAATTGTGCAGCTATTCCAGATGTTGTTGTTCTTTCTTCTTTTCAGCAGCAAAGGCGTTAAATTCGTAGTGGTGGTGCAGCACAAGTCCCAGCAAGCCACAGAACCTATCTGCAAGCAGTCACTAGCTAGAATGGCTGCATGCAGGGACGTTCTGCCTCTTCCTGTGCAGCTATAGCGCTGCCATTGGCTGGAGCGTTGTTTCAGCCAATCGCAGCGCTGGCAGGGGACCCAAAACACTGGTGTTCCCTGCCTCACCTCGGAGGTGACCGGTGCTGACCAGTTCAGCACCGGCCACTGTCCTCTGACCTCCTCCCCGCAGCTGCTGACAGCTTCCTGTGCTGCGATGTGACGACACATTGATCATCCAATCGCAGCGCTTGGAGCTGCAGGGGATAGCTGCCTGCCGGTAAGCGCACCCATGGTGCAGCGATTCCACCCCGATCTTCCCCCAGACCTCATGAAGTACATGTACGTCATGGGTCCTTAAGGGGTTAAAACAGCACCCAGCAGCTATGGTGCTCACGAGCGGCCACCATATTTAAATACCCACCCACCGAGGTACAATCCTGATCAAAAGTTTAAGACTACTTGAAAAATGGCAAAAAAATCATATTTTACATTGTTGGATCTTAACAAGGTTCCAAGTGGACCTTCAACATGCAACAAGAAGAAATGGGAGGGAGACAGAACATTTTTTGAGCATTCAATTAATTAAAAATAACGATTAAACTGAAACAGGCTGTTTTTCAGCTGATCCAAATTTTCGGACCACATGCCTTTAGGCCTCTTTCACACGGGCGTTGCGGGAACATGTGTGATTTTTCCACGCGAGTGCAAAACATTGTAATGCGTTTTGCACGCGCGTGAGAAAAATCTGCATGTTTGGTACCCGAACTTCTTCACAGAAGTTCGGGTTTGGGATCGGTGTTCGGTAGATTGTATTATTTTCCCTTATAACATGGTTATAAGGGAAAATAATAGCATTCTTAATACAGAATGTATAGTACAATAGTGCTGGAGGGGTTAAAAAAATAATAATTTTTAACTCACCTTAATCCACTTGATCGCGCAGCCCGGCTTCTCTTCCGTCTTCTTTTTTGCTGTGTGCAGGAAAAGGACCTGTGGTGACGTCACTGCGGTCATCACATGGTCCGTCACATGATCTTTTACCATGGTGATGGATCATGTGATGACCGGAGTGAAGTCACCACAGGTCCTTTTCCTGCACACAGCAAAGAAGAAGACAGAAGAGATGCCGGCTGCGCGATCAAGTGGATTAAGGTGAGTTAAATTATTATTATTTTTAACCCCTCCAGCCCTATTATACTATGCATTCTGTATTCAGAATACTATTATTTTCCCTTATAACCATGGTATAAGGGAAAATAATAATGATCGGGTCTCCATCCCGATCGTCTCCTAGCAACCGTGCGTGAAAATCGCACCGCATCCGCACTTGCTTGCGATTTTCACGCAGCCCCATTCACTTCTATGGGGAATGCGTTGCGTGGAAAACACACAATATAGAGCATGCTGCGATTTTCACGCAACACACAAGTGATGCGTGAAAATCACTGTTCGTGTGCACAGCCCCATAGAAATGAATGGGTCTGGATTCAGTGAGTGAGGTGAACGTATTGCACCCGGGCGGAAATCTCACCCGTGTGAAAGGGGCCTTAAAAGGCCAAATCTGTGGATTCATTGTCATTCTCTGTCAGGTAGTCACACGTTGTGATGACAAAGGCAAAAAAAATCTCCCTTTTTGAACGTGGTCGGGTTGCTGAACTGCATAAGCTGGGGGGGACACAGGTGGGACGCAGGAAGACAGTCATTTGGAATTATCATTTTTTATGATCCTGAGGGTTATGGAACAAAAAAAAGTCAAGTGTTAGACCCAAAAGCATTTCATCAGCACTGAGCCGGAGGATCCAGTTGGCTGTCCGTCAAGACACTGGACGATCCTCGACCCAAATTAGGCCCTTTCTGGTGCTGACTGCAGCCCCATAACCATCAGACGGCATCTGAGACTGAAGGGCTTCAAAAACAAAAAACGTCTTCAAAGAACTCGTCTCCTTGAACGCCACAGAACTGCTCGTTTGGACTTTGCAAGAGAGAAACATGGGACATTCAAAGGTGGAAGAAAGTTTTATTCTCTGATGAGAAAAAATGTAACCTTGATGGTCCTGATGGTTTCCAATGTTACTGGCATGACCAGCAGATCCCACCTGAGATGTTTTCTACGCGCCACAGTGGAGGGGGCGCCATAATGGTCTGGGGTGCTTTTTCCTTCAGTGGAACAATGGAGCTTCAGGAAGTGCAGGGGCGTCAAATGCAGGGCTGTGGAGTCTGAGGCAATTTTGGGTACCTGGAGTCGGAGTTGGCAAAAAATGAACCGACTCCAATCCCTACTAGATTTAAATTGGAATAAAAATAAAAAAAAGCAAGTTTAAATGTCCCAATTCACAAAAAGTTATAATTAATTACCATATTTTTCACCCTATAAGACACACCTAGGTTTTTGAGGAGGAAAATAAGAAAAAAAATATTTTTAACCAAAAGGTGTGCTTTTGAACTAATGGTGGTCTGTGGGTGGCACTGTTATGGGGGCATCTGTGGGTGGCACTGTTATGGGGGATCATTGTGGGGGCATCTGTGGATGACACATATATAGCATCTTATCTTATGTGTCATCCACAGATCCCCCCCATAACAGTGTCCCTGTGTAGTGAATGGGGCCCGGCATCTGTTTCTGTAATGGCAGCGGGGCCCGGTGCCTGCTTCATTCATAAAGTCGGCGGAGCAGGCGCGTGACGCAGTGAGCTACACTACGAGCGCCCGCCCGGCCTCCTGACTGCCAAGAAGTTTTTAAGATGATTGGAATACTTTAACAATACCCACAAGTTAGATATGATTACCGTATACTACAGTGAGCGGGGCCCGGTGTAGTAGAATACAGTGACTGCCCCGGGCCCCGCTGCCATTACAGAAACAGATGCCGGCCCCTCCTCCCTCTCAGCCTATTCACCGGACGGTCGTAGCGTTCGCCCCATAAGACGCACTGCTATTTTCCCCCCACTTTTGTGATAAATATTTTACTTCTCTACTGTAAGAATAAAGGCCCGTGCATGCAGTGCGTCACGTTACCGCAAAACGAACACGTTACGTGACCATGAAGAAGCATGCTTTTCATATGCTTCACTATATGGCAGGCAACGCACAGTTAAGGAGCGGCAATACTTATACTTTCCATTGTGTTGTGTTCCGCTGTTACAGGGAACGCAACGTCCATGGTTAACCTCCTAGCCTCTCACTGATAGCTGATTAAGTAAATATGTTTTTTGCAGGACTAGAGACACTTGTATAAGGGAATGGATGGTCAATAGCTCAAGACTGAAGCTGTAAACCATCAGAAAAACTGCTGCCATTCAGCTAAGGCTATAAAAACTTGTAAACTCGATTGTTAGCTTAAACATGACTATGGGATTCTACTGGGGAAATCATGTTTTACAATAAATGCCCCGTCCTGGATCCCCCACTGCCCGATCATCAGCAGAAGATCAGCACACAGCGGAGAAGGCAGCGGCTTCCTGGCCAGTACTTCTGTGGTAATGACATTCGCATATTAAATACAAAGGAGTCGGAAGTACCAAAAACTGAGGAGTCGGACCATTTATCTACCGACTCCACAGCCCTGGTCAAACGGCCGCTGGCTATGTCCAGATGTTGCAGAGAGCATTCCTCATGACTGAGGGCCCTCGTCTGTGGGGTAACAGGACAACGCTACAGTACACAATGCCCGCAGGACAAGGGACTTCTTCCAGGAGAATAACATCACTCTTTTGGCCCATCCTGAGTGTTCCCCTGATGTAAATCCAATTGAGAACCTTTGGGGATGGATGGCAAAGGGAAGTTCACAAAAATGGACAACAGTTCCAGACAGTAGATGGCCTTCGTGCGGCGTCTTCACCACTTGGAGAAATGTTCCCACGCACCTCATGGAAACGCTTGCATCAAGCATGCCGAAACAATAACGGCGGAGCTACTCATTACTGAGGTCATGTTTGGAAGTTGGATTTCTTTTTTTTTTTTTTGGAGGTGTGGTCCTAAACTTTTGATCAGCTGAAAAACAGCCGGTTTCAGATTATTCGTTGTTTTCATTAAATTGAATGCTCAAAAAATGTTTTGGTCTCACTCTCATCTCTTCTCGTTGCATGCTGAAGCTCTACTTGGAACCTTGTTAAGATCCAGCCATGCTAAAAAGGATTTTTTGCCATTTTTCAAGTGGTCTTAAACTTTTGATCAGGACTGTATATTTACGTTGGGTGGTCAGAAAGGGGTTAAAGCATTGTACAGGGAGTCCCCCTTGTAGCAGTAAATGCTGTTCCTCACAGATCAGCAGGGCGGTGTAATGTGCGTGTCCGTTAGGCCATTGTCAGTGTCAAGCGCAGTGAGCGTTGGAGACTTCATCCGAAGGCACTTTGCTTAAAACTTCGGATTAATACTGTACAGTGATTAGACTACGTACAGTCTTAGAATGTATGGGCTCCGAGGAGCCGAAGTCAGTTATTCATGAAGTTGCACGAGACTCCATTGAATAACTCAGGTAGTTGATTTTTTAAGTGGAAAAGCACTTGAAACCGAACTCTGCTTCGGTCCCGTCTAGAACCTCTGAACCGAAGCAGAGTTCTGTTTAAAGTTTTACGCTGGGTTCACACCTGAGCGTTTTACAGCGCGTTCAAACGCGCTGTAAAACGCTCAACACATGAAAACCAATGCTTCCCTATGGCCCTGGTTCACACTTGAGCGTTTTACAGCACGTTTGAACGCGCTGTAAAACTCCCTACGCTCAAAAAAGTTCTTGAGCTTCTTTGGGGCGTTTTGTCGCGCGTTCCTGTACATAGACTTTCGGGAACGCGCGACAATGGGCGTTCGCTTGTCTCTGTATGCGCGATTGCAAACGCTGGTACAATCGTGCATACAGAGCGCTCCTTTCAGAACGCTCAGGTGTGAACCCAGGGTCAAAGTGTTTTTCCACTTTAAAAATCCACTACTCGAGTTATTCAATGGGGTCTCGCACAACTTTGTTAATAACTGACTTTGGCTCTTCGGAGCCCATACATTCTAAGACTGTACGGAGACGAATCACTGCAGAGTGTTACTCACAAGTTTTGAATGAAGCATCTGAAGCTTCACTCAACACTGACCATTACAGACGTATGCACAGCTACAAGCGCCGAGAATACAGCAGAACTGCAATAAAAAATAATAAAAATAGAGAAATGAACATAAATATATAGAATACCTTTTTTGGGGTTCAACAATAAGTTTTTATTAAACAGTAAAACCTGCAGCTTTCACTTCGACTTGTACAGTAGAAAATATATAAGAATAAATATCGGGTGCGGAGAAGATGGAAACCTGTTCTATTCAGTAAAACATGTGACATACACCGTGGCCCCCCAGATAGCAGCCCGCAAACAAAATCACACAGCGCCCCCCCCCCCCCCCGCATCCAATATTATACGGGGCCCTACCCCCCCGCATCCAATATTATACGCCCCCCCCCCGCGTTCCAATATTATACGGCCCCCCCCGCATACAATCCCGCAACGCAGCGCCCCCCATCATACAATCCCGCACGCCCCCCATCATACAATCCCGCACCGCCCCCCCCATCATCATACAATCCCATCCCGCACCGCCCCCCATCATACAATCCCGCACCGCCCCCCCATCATACAATCCCGCACCGCCCCCCCATCATACAATCCCGCACCGCCCCCCCATCATACAGTCCCGCACCGCCCCCCCCCCATCATACAGTCCCGCACCGCCCCCCCCCCATCATACAATCCCGCACCGCCCCCCCCCCCCATCATACAATCCCGCACCCCCCCCCGTCATAAAATCCCGCACCGCCCCCCCCCCATCATACAATCCCGCACCGCCCCCCCATCATACAATCCCGCACCGCCCCCCCATCATACAATCCCGCACCGCCCCGCCCCCCCATCATCATACAATCCCGCACCGCCCCCCCATCATCATACAATCCCGCACCGCACCCCCATCATCATACAATCCCGCACCGCCCCACCCCATGATCATACAATCCCGCACCTCCCCCCCATCATACAATCCCGCACCGCCCCCCCATCATACAATCCCGCACCGCCCCCCCCATCATACAATCCCGCACCGCTCCCCCATCATACAATCCCGCACCGCCCCCCCCATCATACAATCCCGCAGCGCCCCCCCATCATACAATCCCGCAGCGCCCCCCCCCATCATACAATCCCGCAGCGCCCCCCCCATCATACAATCCCGCACCGCAGCGCCCCCATCATACAATCCCGCACCGCAGCACCCCCATCATACAATCCCGCACCGCAGCGCCCCCATCATACAATCCTGCACCGCAGCGCCCCCCATCATACAATCCCGCACCGCAGCGCCCCCCATCATACAATCCCGCACCGCAGCGCCCCCCATCATACAATCCCGCACCATAGTCCCCCCATAATACAATCCCGCACCGCAGCGCCCATCATACAATCCCGCACCGCAGCGCCCCCATCATACAATCCCGCACCGCAGCGCCCCCATCATACAATCCCGCACCGCAGCGCCCCCATCATACAATCCCGCACCGCAGCGCCCCCATCATACAATCCCGCACCATAGTCCCCCCCATCATACAATCCCGCACCATAGTCCCCCCATAATACAATCCCGCACCATAGTCCCCCCATAATACAATCCCGCACCATAGTACCCCCCCATCATACAATCCCACACCATAGTACCCCCCATCATACAATCCCACACCATAGTACCCCCCATCATACAATCCCACACCATAGTACCCCCCATCATACAATCCCACACCATAGTAGCCCCCCCCCCCCCCATCTCACATGGCAGCCCCTCCTCACACCTCCTAGAATTGTCAGGCCCCCTCCACAGGCTTCACATGTACCTCTCAGGCAGACACTCTCCCCTGTCAGTGCTAAAGACGCTGGTGCGCAGAGCGAGAGCAGCCATGCCTGACCAAGTTCCTGCTGTAATATAACTTCTGAAGTGCGCGCTGGCTGCCGACCCACGTGACCTAGAAACGTCACGTGATAGTGTGACGTCAGAAGGTCCGTTTGGTGTCTGGAGTTTAGACACTACCGGTCCTTTAGCTGCCTAGGATTTAGACTCTACCCTATGTGAGATTGCTAAATCCTAGCCAGCAAAAGGACCTGGTCCCTCTGCTGCCTAGGAAATAGCCTGCTCTATGTGAGATTGCTAAATCCTAGCCAGCAAAAGGACCTGGTCCATCTGTTGACTAGGAAATTAGTTTATACTACATAAAAAGATTGGATCCCACAGGATAAAGGACCTGGTCCTTCTGCTGCCTAGGAAATGGCTTATAATATATACAAAGACTGGATCCCACAGGATAAAGGACCTGGTCCTTCTGCTGACTAGGGAATAGCTTATGCTCCCGCTCCTCATAGTATTACAACAAAGTATTCTACGAATCCACTTCCGATGAATCATCCAAAGTCGATTCGCTCATCCCTAGATGTCAACTTTTCATCTATGGTGTTGTAGTACAGCACCTGCAAACCCCAAGAGTGCCATGGACAAATGTGTGATACTCTGTGTACAGCACTGCAGAGTATTGCAGCGCTATCATCATTAGTCTAATTAATTAGCTGCATGAGTTTACAGCACTTGTTACCAAACAATAATGTCTCTCACATGTAAACACTATGAAGAAGTGTGTCTTGTAGCGTGCCATCTAACTTTCAGAGTAGCGTTTACCAAGTGCTGACTGATATACAGCATATATATTGCTTGTATAGAGAAGCCACACTCTGTATAGATCCGTCTCTAACAGTTGTTGATGGCTCTTGCAAGTACAGAACTTGAATTACTATGATTCTGAAGAACCAAGTAGAGTACCACCTACAGTATCTCCAGAGTCGGAGTATGAGGAGTATGTTCCAGAAGTAAAAAAGCTGTGAAAGTTCCCCCTTCATTAGATATGGATGCTGGGCTTTGTGCAGGTTTATACACCCTGACTTCTAAGGCTACCCAGACGGATCCGCTCATATAATGCAGACGATGGGATCCGTTCAGAACGGATCCGTCTGCATTATATTGTAGAAAAAATTCTAAGTGTGAAAGTAGCTTCAGACAGATCCGTCCAGACTTTACATTGAAAGTCAATAGGGGACGGATCCGTTTGAAAATTGAGCCATATAGTGTCAACTTCAAACGGATCCGTCCCCATTGACTTATGTTTTAAGTCTGGATGGATCCGTTTGCCTCCGCACGGCCAGGCGGACACCCGAACACTGTGTCCACCTGCTGAGCGGAGGCCAAACGCTGCCAGACTGATGCGTTCTGAGCGGATCCGCATCCACTCAGAATGCATTAGGGCTGGACGGATGCGTTCGGGGCCGCTTGTGAGAGCCTTTAAACGGAACTCACAAGCGGAGCCCCGAACGCAAGTGTGAAAGTAGCCTAAGTTTTCTCTATGTATATGCTAGACGTAATGCAATAAAGGACATGGTCCCTCTGTCTGTTATAGATCAGCTCACGTTATCTTGGAACCATAGAATCTTATTTCTATCTACAAGGGCCTATATTCTAGAGGCCAGATATCACATCCCTCAGCTCACCTACCAGCACACAAATTAGATGAGAAAATAACATTCAATAGTCTTTTTTCTCACTCGTACAGTGTTTATTTTAGGACCTGGTCAGATATCGTAATATCAGTGTGAGGCGAAATACTATCGGACCCCGATATCGGAGTTTGACTTTGATGTCTGACTTTCTTCACAGGTCAGGGTCAAATTCACGATGAGATATGGATTTACTTTTTGAACTGTGTGATTTAGCATTAAAATAAATACTTGAGCGCAAAGTGGGTTTACTTACGTTAAATTGCATTAGCGGCTTCACTTCCTTTATAATGCAATAAGCGATTCACTTATTTTATAGAGCATTGGAAGTTCACCTACTTTACTGGGCAATAAGGGATTCGCTTCCTTTAGGTTGCAATAGGTGTTTACTATATTTAGAGCGCAATAAAGGGTTCATTTACTTTACGGTGCAATAGGGAGCTCACTTTAGGGTGCAACAGGGGTTTGCTTACTTAAAGGGGTCCTCTCACTTCAGTAAGTGGCATTTATCATGTAGAGAAAGTGAATACAAGTCACTTACTAAATGTATTGTTATTATCTGTGACGAAAGCACCTTCATCACTGGGAGTTGGAGAGGTCTGCTTGCCAGCCTCTTGCCCTGTGACGCAATTAACAAGCACAAGGGACATTGCCTGTGACGCAATTAACAAGCACCATGGGCATTGCTTGTGATACATTTAACAAACACAATGGGCCTTTTTAAATTGACGAACGCCCAGCGGGGCTTGGTCATCGACCGCATGGAACTATGTCCGGCCCCTTAATCCAATCATCTCCAGGATAGAGAGGAGGGATTTTACTGTTTATATGGGAGTGTGTTATATCGTACTGTATATTGATTGGTCACTGTATTTAGTGTGCCTGTCCTCCATCAGGTCCCCAGGGGAGTAGCCCTTTCTGGAGGACGTGCATAAAAGGCCGAGCTGTGGCCATCAATAAAGGAGTCCTGCTTTACACCTTCATGAAGTCTTGGCCCATGTTTGGGGAATGGGATAACTACACTCTTGCGGATTGCTATAGCACAATACTCCCCTGAGTATAAGCTCTTGTAAGAGCTTGTTCCAGCTCTATGGATTTAGGAGAGGTTCACCCACTGGAAGCTAAAGCCCGGTCTTGGGTCCAGCGTGGGTGGAGGACGGCGAGACCCTAACCAAGCTGCGGCGGTTTGTGGGGTCTGTGGTGGTTATGGTGTCCGGTGGAGTGCTTGGAGCCCTCTGGAAGCACTAGGAGCATCCGTCAGCGGAAGGTGCCCAGTCGGGGGGGCAGGCGTTCCGTTATCCATATTGCTACCTTTGTTGGCTGGATTCCTTTTTCCCTTATGTTATACACTGCTCGTTTCCATGGTTACAGACAACCCTGAAATCCATCAGTGATGGTCTTGCTTGCACATTATAGGAAAAAGCACTAGTGTATGTACGCTCCCATGGACCCGGCCACCAGAGAGGCTGATGCTTTTTCCTAGTGTGCAAGCACGACCACCACAGATGGATTGCAGGGTGGTCTTTAACCATGGAAACGAGCAGTGTATGTGATAGAAAAATGAATCCAGCCAGCAAAGGAAGCAATATGGACAATCACAATACATTAGTAAGTACCTTATATTAACTTTCTCTACATGATAAATGTGACTTACTGAAGTGAGACAACCCCTTTAAGGATACAATAGAGGTACAAAGTGGGTTTACTTCATGTTTTTTTTTTATTGCTATGTGATTTAGCAGCACATATACATTATATATGAAACTCCTTTGACACTGATGGGTGAGAAAAGTCACACATCAAAGTCAAACATAATTTGCATTTGTCTCCTAGCGAGGGTTAACAAAATACATTTTTTCAAGGTTTCTATTGGGTCTTGAACCTAAAGACTGGTGTTTGTAAGCCAGAAACCTTACCATTAAGGTATAGGCTGAACTCGGAGTAGTTATGGATTTTCTTTCACTATGTGATACAGCAGACAAATACACAGGAACTCTTTAAATAATTTTGAATCTGACGCTGACCAAAGAGGAAAGTCAAACATCATTTTAATTGGTCTCCTAGCTAGGGTTTAAAAAAATAAAAATAAATTTATATATATAACAAAAGTCCGCAGCACTTCTTGCTGGGAGATTAAAGCTGTATTTTATGTATCGAACAAGGAGGACAAAACTCCCTACCCGAGTCGCAGTGATTCACGCTGCATTCAGCGCGTCTCCCAATACCTAATGCGCAGCAAGGAGTGCTGCGGACTTTTATTGTTTATTCATCATCCTGAATCGAGGGATTACCGTGGGCACCCTTCTTCTCAACTTCCAAAGGACTGCTGCCTGACTTTTTATGGATCTAATATATATGTGTGTATGTTATTTTTTTAGGTTTGTATCGGGTCTTGAACGCTATTAGACTTATACACAGAAACCTTATCATTGCCTTATAGGCTCAGCCTGAAAGGATCATGGATCTTCTCTAGCGATGTGATTTTCCATAAAAATACACAAATTCTTTTTGAATCTGACCAGCGAGTAGTCAGACAAAGTCAAACATCATTTCAATTTGTCTCCTAGCTTGGGTTTAAAAATATATTTTTGTTATTAAGGTTTCTATTGGGTCTTGAACTCAAAAACCTTTGGTTTGCAATGCAGCAATCTTAACTCTGAGCTATAGGCTCTTTTATAGTTCTATGAGCTCTCGCAAATAAGTCCATCTATAACTCATTCTGACTGACCCGGACCTGTGAAGAAAGTCCGGTGTCAGAGATAGGATTTTGCCTTACATTATTCTGATACTTGACTATATCTGACAATGTCCTAAAATGAACCCTGTACATTTGGATCTGCTAGTTTTTAATGGTCCAACTGTAAATCAACACTACAAACCAATATTTCTAAGAAAACTTTTTTATTGACAATAAAATACAGCATAAACAATGTTCCTTAATTGTAGTGGACATACCAAACATTTGTAAGCCATACAGAACCACTGCGTTTGTCATTACATTTTGTGTACAGTATATTACTACCTCAAAAAAAATGTTGCGCAACCATGTTTTGCATTTAATAAAATTACATTTTTTTATTATTACATGATTACAAAAAAAATCGTATGATGCAACAAATCACATTGGAATAAAAAGTGTGCACCAGTAGTGAAAAACTCTATTAATTCAAATACATTAATAGTTCATATTTAGACATAAAATATAACCATATCAATAACCAAATCATAAGTGCAAATTACTATATGTCGGGTCTCAAAGAAATAAAAAGAAAAAACTAAGTGCAAATAATAAATACTGTATTTACATATGTATATATATTTATATCCTCATAACCTACATTTAACCCCTTAAGGACCCAGCTCATTTTCACCTTAAGGACCAGGCCATTTTTTGCAAATCTGACCAGTGTCACTTTATGTGGTGATAACTTTAAAACGCTTTAACTTATCCAGGCCAACAATATTGTTTTTTCGGCACATATTGTACTTCATGACACTGGTAAAATGAAGTAAAAAAAAAAATATATATTTATAAAAAAAAATACCAAAATTTACCAAAAATTTGTAAAAAATTGCAAATTTCCAAGTTTCAATTTCTCTACTTCTATAATACATAGTAATACCGCCAAACATATTTATTACTTTACATTCCCCCTATGTCTACTTCATGTGTGTAGCATTTTGGGAATTATATTTTATATTTTGGGGATGTTACAAGGCTTAGAAGTTTGGAAACAAATCTTGAAATTGTTCTGAACTTTTCAAAAACCCAATTTTTAGGGACCAGTTCAGGTCTGAAGTCACTTTGTGAGGCTTATATAATAGAAACCACCCAAAAAGACACCATTCTAGAAACTACACCCCTCAAGGTATTCAAAACTGATTTTACAAACTTTGTTAACCCTTTAGGTGTTCCACAAGAATTAATGGAAAAACGAGATTTTTGTATAACTTACCAGTAAAATCTCTTTCTCGCTCTTTCCTTGGGGGACACAGAAGACCTTGGGTATAGCTCATCTCCATAGGAGGCGTGACACTAAGTGAAAACTGTTAAGCCCCTCCTCCATCAGCTATACCCTCAGCCTGGAGAGAGAGACTGCCAGTTGCGTGTCCAAGTAGTGAGAAAAGGCAAAGTCCAACAAGTGGAAACAACAAGCCAACTACCCAACGGGTAAACAAAACTCGGAAACCGTGCAGAAAAAAAAAAAAAAACAACAATGAATGGGTGGGTGCTGTGTCCCCCAAGGAAAGAGCGAGAAAGAGATTTTACTGGTAAGTTATACAAAAATCTCGTTTTCTCGCCCAATTTCCTTGGGGGACACAGAAGACCTTGGGACGTTCAAAAGCAGTCCAAGAGGGGAGGGACCACAGCACCAAGGCGAAGCACCCGAAGGCAGCAAGGAAATGCCGCCTGCAAAACCAGGCGGCCCAAGGCAGCAGCCGCCGAAGCCAGAGTACGCACTCTGGAGAACCTGGTAAGGAGTGCAAGGTAGACCGTGGCCACTCTGCACAATGGCATGGCCGAAGCCCAATGCCTCCGGCCGCGGAGGCACCAACCGCTCTGGTGAAATGAACGGTGACACCAAAAACAAACCCCTGCCTTTGATGCAGCAACCTCAGCAACAGCCATTTGGTTAAAGCGGAGGAAAGCACCCAGGAGCCGTCAACCTTAGCGCGGACCTCGCGGAACACAAGAGACCGAGCGTCGACAAGAGTCGGAGATGTCCAAGCAAAAAAACTGCAGACACTGCTAGTAACAGAGTCCCAGTCGCAGGACCAGGCCAGACTGGAGAAGACAGAATCATGGGAAGAGAAAGGCCGAGTGGGGGAATGCCCAGCTTCCTAAAGAACCCCAGGTAAGATCCGAAGTCAGACAACAGAACCCGGACGAAGCACGGCCGGGAGCGAACACTAGTGTGCTCGCTGGACTGGTCTGGGCAGGCGGGAGGAAACCCAATGCGAGTAGGCGCAGATCAGTGGCACGGGCAAAAAGGTTGGTAAAACTGGTCCCGTCGGCCCCCGAGCAACGCCGTCCCGTATCCACACGAAGTGGGGGAGCAGAAGGGCAAACGGAAGGAACCGAAAGCGACCCGGCCAGCATCCAACAGACGCCAGGACAAGTCAGGCGAAAGTCCCTGTCATTATAGCCACCACAGGAAGGTGTTCTACAGTCCCGGTGTGGGGACTTGAAGGGTAATCTTGACAGAAGAAGTAGTCCCGCCAGGTTACCGAGAAGGTAAGTCCAAGCAGGACCATTGCCCAGAATGGAAAAAATAATCTGCACCCAGCGGGAGGACAGAATGCGGCAACCCGGTAAACAGGCACACAGCTAGTACAGCCAGTGCGAACAACGGAGACAGTATGAGGCCATAAGGAACACCGGAACCATCCATATGAACAACCATGTTCTCCCCAGAGGGGAGGGCAGCGAAGGAACAGCCCCTGAAGCCTGGCCGGGGCAGAAGCCACATCGGAGTAAAACTGTCCCAGCGGAAGCCAAAACAGAGCAGTCGAGAAAAAACTGTCGAGAAGACGGGTGACAACCTCCAACCGAAAGGAGGAGTGGGCAACAGGGAAGCCATAGGACCGCTCAAAAGCAGAACTCCGCTACTCCGAGATGTCCGGCTCACCAATTCGCAGAAGGCGAATACCCTAATGAACCGAAAGTGGAGGTCCCTGGGACCTGGGTAATCGAGCACCCAAGAGACGTTGGGCGACCTGCTCGAAAAGAGCGGCTAGAACCCGGTAGCAAAACAAACTGAAGCACGGAGGGTGCAACAGGAAGAACTCATACCAAAACGCATCCAAGAGGAGGAATGGCAATAGGCGAGGGAACCGCAATCCCGCCAGAGCCAACGTAGACTTCGAGGGACGCTGGAGAAAGCACTCTCGACCATGTGACCGCTTGCGCTGGGAAGCAATGCCACAGGGGAACTAATGGGTATGCATCTAGGAACCACGAACACTCCCCAGGCGGAAGGGCCAACGAACATGGTGGACACCGTCACAACGGAAACACAATATACCCTCCGAACAGAGAATGGATACCACCCAGCTCGCTGCAGTAGAGAGCAAATAGAGCCCGACCAGGTCAGGTGAACAGAAAGATCTCTTCAGAGAAGAGTGCCAGGCTGGCGGCAATCATCGTATCCCAAGAGAAAAACGGTATGTCGCAGGAAGAATGGAGGCATACGTACAAGCAGCCCCGTAAGCAGTGAGAAAGCCAACCCACCTACGGAAGGAGAAGGCATACACGGCCCAACAACGCACAGAGTGCACAAGAGCGTCCGCCCACTGCAAAATAGTCACTCAGCGAAGAGGGCCAGCCACAGAATCCATGGAAGTGCAAAGTGCAACCGGAAGGGGGGGATATACACAAGACTAGTATGGCATGCGATGGAACGCAAGCAGTCCGCCCAGAAGAGAGGGAAATGTACTTGGCAAACATTGCAGACAGCAAGCGTGCAAAGCCCGCCCCACAAGGGTGTGATGCCCAAGACCAGTACCTACTTCAGAGAAGTAGGACATACCATATCCCGCCCAGAAGAGGGCCATGCACCTGGCCACACAGCATCCAGCAGGACGTCCACCTAGTGAAATGGGGACATGCACAGGGTTATCCTAGCATTAAGTGAGTGCAATAATCCACCAAACACCGAATTTCGTGAGAGTACAACTACTCCGCCAATGAATGGGGACAAGTACAAGTCCAGCACAGCATATACAAGGACAGTTGTGAGTCCTGTGAGCATACAAAATTCCACCCATGGAATGAGGGGTGGTCACGCACAAGGCCAGCACCGTATCCAATGGGAGTGCAAGTACTCCACCCATCTTAGAGGCCAGCAACAATCTGGTGAGAGTGCAGTATGCTGCCCAGAAGGGGGAGCCATGCCCATGGCCAGTATTGCAACCAGGGAGAATGCGAGCACCCCGCCATGGATGGGGGTCATGCACCTGGCCAGCAGCATACTGGCGAGAGAACAAACACAGCCAGTGAGAGTGTGTGTATGTTGCCTGAGGAAAGGAGACCTGCCCATGGCCGTCAGCAAATCCAGTAAGAGTGCCGTACACCGCCCACGGAAGGGGGAACATGTATATGGCCGGCAGCGGATTCAGTGAGTAGCAAGCACCCCACCATGGAAGGGGGTCATGCACACGGCCAGCAACTTACCGGCGAGAGAACGACCCCAGTCAGTGAGGGTGTATGCATGGCGCCTGAGGGAAGAAGGCATGCCCAAGGCCGGCGGCGAATCCAATGAGAATGCAGCATACCGCCTATGGAAGGGGGTTATGTACATGGCCGGCAGCAAATCCAGTGAGTGCAGAATTTCGCCTACGGAAAGTGCTTTCTGGCCGGCAACGAATCCAGTGTGAGTGCAGCTTTTCCCTATGGAAGGAGGCCGTGCACATGCCCAGCACCATAACCGATGAAGTGCAGTATTCCGCCTATGGAAGGGGGTCATGCACAATACCGGCAGCGAATCCAGTGAGTGCAGCATCCCGCCTATGGAAGGGGGTCATGCACAAGACCGGCAGCGAATCCAGTGAGTGCAGCATCCCGCCTATGGAAGGGGGTCATGCACAAGACCGGCAGCGAATCCAGTGAGTGCAGCATTCCGCCTATGGAAGGGGGTCATGCACAAGACCGGCAGCGAATCCAGTGAACGCAGCATTCCACCTATGGAAGGGGGTCATGCACATGGCCGGTATCAAATCCAGTGAGTGCAGCATTCCGCCTATGGAAGGGGGTCATGCACATGGCCGGCATCAAATCCAGAGAGTGCAGCGTTTCGCCTATGGAAGGGGATCACGCACATGGCCGGCAGCGAATCCAGTGAAAATGCAGCGTTCCCCTATGGGAGGGGGTCGTGCACCAGACCAGCACCGTATCTGGTGAGAGTGCAGATTCCATCTATGGAAGGCGGACATGCACAAGACCGGCAACGAATCCAGTGAGTGCAGCATTCCGCCTATGGAAGGGGGTTGTGCACATGGCCTGCAGCGAATCCAGTGAGTGCAGCGTTCTTGTGCACATGGCCAGCACCGTATTCGGTGAGATTGCAGTATTCCACCTAAGCAGGGGGTCATGCACCAGGCAAGCCCGCAGCCCGAGAGAGTGCAGTATCCCAAGAAGGGAAACATGCACCAGCCGGGGAGTGCGACACCATGCCGCTTATGGAAGGAGCATGCATACAGCAGCACTACTGAGATAAGGCTGCAGCGTCTCATGCACATGGCCGCGCACCAGAAATCCGTTAGTTATCCATTTTATTTAATTCTAAATAAAACAGCCTCTCTGAGGCAGAAAGAGGGGCCACCATACAGGTGCCCAGCATCTTAGAGAAGTAGGGAAAAAAAAAAAAAACAGGGCAGGGGGGGGCAGCCATACAGGCCCATCGGGAGCCGCCGGTACCCGAAGGGTTAACAGACATCCGACCTGGGGAGGGGGGAGGAGGCGGCGCCGATCCCCTGGGGGCGGGGAACCTCCAGGCGGGAAGAATTCGCGCCTGGAGAAGTTCCCGCCCCCTCCAACAGAGGCCGGAAGTTTGCGGCCTAGTAGGCCGTGAAGCCGGGGCCTAAATTTTTTGCGGCACCCGGCTGACCGGGGCCGCACAGGAAACCGAGAGTGGACTGCCTGTGCATACCGGCCGCGGAAGCCACCCCGCGGACCGGAGAGTCAGGGAGCCCGGGTGGAGCGCCGAAATGCGGCCCAGTAGGCCCGAAGCCTGGGCCAAAACTTGCGGCGCCCGGCCGACCGAATTCGTCGACGGCCGGCCGGAAACGGTGGAGCATCGTGCTCAAGCCAAACGCCGGCCGCGGGAGTCTACCCCGCAGGCCAGAACAGTCGGGGGCCGAAGGAGCGCCGGAGGTGCGGCCCAGCAGGCCGGGAAGCCTGCAAAATTCACCGCACCGCCGTCAGGAAACGGGCCCGCGGCCCAGAGCAGCGCATCACTAAGGGGATGGGGGGGGACCCTGAGACCGGGTGCCTGTGCGGATGAAGAGTACAGCGTTCCCAGGAGGGACGCTGATAGGTGAAGGGAGGCGATGTGGCTGCCTATTCGCAGCATTCTGCAGCTAGCGTGGGAGCTGCAATGTCCCATGAAGGCCAGGAAGGGAGGAGAGGGAGCAGGGAGTAGAATGTCGCCCTGCAGCACCCCAGGGGCCAGCCTAGGTTCAGCAGTGACAGAAGGGTCCAGAGGCCCAGTATGGGGGCCAGGCACGCAGGAGACCATTGGGTGGGGGGTGGGGGACGTAGGGCTGGAGAAGCCACTCTCTTACCACAGCCGTCTTCACCCTCGGTCCATTCCAGCAGGGTCGCCCCTTCAGCTACTGGCACCGTAGTGGCAGGACGCTGGAAGAGGGACTTGGCGTGTGGGCGACCCTTGCGCTGGCGGGATGTAGGGGAGCTGGGCTGCCCTGATCCACCTTGCCTTCTGTGGGGGAGGCAGCAGTGCGGGTGACCGGCACTGGCGCAGCTCAACCCCGGGAGAAACCGAGAGGTCAAGTGCGTCTCTGTTGTCCCTGATGATCTAGAACAAAAAGAAAAGAAAAAATCAAAATTTAAACAAGGAGAAAACAGCCCTGCAGAGCAGGGAGTGTCTTGCCTCCTTGGACACTAAGCAAAAAACTGGCAGTCTCTCTCTCCAGGCTGAGGGTATAGCTGATGGAGGAGGGGCTTAACAGTTTTCACTTAGTGTCACGCCTCCTATGGAGATGAGCTATACCCAAGGTCTTCTGTGTCCCCCAAGGAAATTGGGCGAGAAATACAGATACAATTTCAAAATTTCACTTTTTTGGCATATCTTCCATTTTAATATATTTTTTTTCCAGTTACAAAGCAAGGGTTAACAGCCAAACAAGACTCAATATTTATGGCTCTGATTCTGTAGTTTACAGAAACACCCCATATGTGGTCATAAACCACTGTACGGGCACACGGCAGGGCACAGAAGGAAAGGAATGCCATACGGTTTTGGAAAGGCAGATTTTGCTAGACAGTTTTTTCTGGACACCATGTCCCATTTGAAGCCCCCCTGATGCACCCCATGAGTAGAAAATCCATAAAAGTGACTCCATCTAAGAAACTACACCCCTCAAGGTATTCAAAACTGATTTTACAAACGTTGTTAACCCTTTAGGTGTTCCACAAGAGTTATTGGCAAATAGAGATGACATTTCAGAATTTAAATTTTTGGGCAAATTTTCCATTTTACTATTTTTTTTCCAGTTACAAAGCAAGGGTTAACAGCCAAACAAAACTCATTATTTATGGCCCTGATTCTGTAGTTTACAGAAACACCCCATATGTGGTCGTAAACCGCTGTACGGGCACACGGCAGGGCGCAGAAGGAAAGGAATGCCATACGGTTTTTGGAAGGCAGATTTTGCTGGACTGGTTTTTTTTTTGACAATATGTCCCATTTGAAGCCCCCCTACAGTAAAAACTCCAAAAAAGTGACCCCATTTTAGAAACTACGGGATAGGGTGGGAGTTTTGTTGGTACTAGTTTAGGGTACATATGATTTTTTTGTTTCTCTATATTACACTTTTTGTGAGGCAAGGTAACAAATAGCTGTTTTGGCAGCGTTTTTTTTTTTTTGGGTTATTTACAACATTCATCTGACAGGTTAGATCATGTGGTATTTTTATAGAGCAGGTTGTCACGGACGCGGCGATACCTAATATGTATACAATTTTTTTTATTTATGTAAGTTTTACACAATGATTTCATTTTTGAAACAAAAAAAATATGTTTTAGTGTCTCCATAGTCTGAGAGCCATAGTGTTTTCAGTTTTTGGGCGAATATCTAAAGTAGGGTCTCATTTTTTGTGGGATGAGATGACGGTTTTATTGGCACTATGTTGGGGTGCATATGCCCTTTTGATCGCTTGCTATTACAGTTTTTGTGACATAAGATGACAAAAAATTAATTTTTTTACACCGTTTTTATTCAAAACATTTTACAGTGCTCAACTGAGGGGTTAGGTAATGTGATATTTTTATAGAGCGATCGATACGGACGCGGCGATACCTAATATGTATACTTTTTTTTTTATTTATGTACGTTTTACACAATGATTTCATTTTTGAAACAAAATAAATCATGTTTTAGTGTTTCCATAGTCTAAGAGCCATAGTTTTTTCAGTTTTTGGGCGATTATCTTGGGTAGGGTATGATTTTTGCGGGATGAGATAACGGTTTGATTGGCGCTATTTTGGGGTGCATATGACTTTTTGATCGCTTGCTATTATACTTTTTGTGATGTAAGGTGACAAAAAATTGTTTATTTAGCACAGTTTTAAATTTTTATGGTGTTCATCTGAGGGGTTAGCTCATATGATATTATTATAGAGCTGGTCGATACGGACGCGGCGATACCTAATATATATATATTTTTTTTTATTTATGCAAGTTTTACACAATAATATTTTTTAAACAAAAAAATAAATCACGTTATAGTGTCTAGTTTTTTTTTTTTGGGCCATTGTCTCATGTAGGGGCTAATTTTTTGCGGGATGAGGTGACGGTTTGATTGGTACTATTTCGGCGTACATGTGACTCTTTTGATCACTTTTATCACCTTTTTTGGGAAGTAAGGTGGGCAAAATTTCAATTTCCTGATAGTTTTTATTTTTATGGAGTTCACCGTGCGGGGAAACTAACATGACCGTTTTATAGATCAGGTCGTTACGGACGCGGCGATACCCAATATGTGTAGTGTATTTTATTTTTTAAATTTTTATTCAGTGATAAATGTGATTTTATTATCTTTACTTTTTTTTTTTTTACATTTTTGGGACCTTTTAGCATAGATCTGTTCAGCACCATAGACAGCAGGACGCCTGAGAAGGCGTCCTGTTGCCATGGGGACCTTCCCCGTCTGCCACAACTAAGCAGACGGGGAAGGGGAAGGAGGGGAGCTCCCTCCCTCTGTCCCCCCATCCATCTGGGGGCTGCAAAGGCACAGCAGGAAAGGGTGAAATGGCTAAACGGCTGACATCGCACTGAGCAATGTGCTGACACTCTGGTAAACCACTGGACACCAATGAAAATTTAGCGGGAGGCGGGCGGGGGATCGCGATCCCGCAACTGCCGCACCGCCTACAAATTAGATTTTGGACATTTTTAGGTTTCTGATCCCTGCGGTCAGGGACCGCAGGGATCAGAAACTACATAAAGCGCTGCAAACCGCAGGTCTGAATTGACCTGCGGTTTGCAGCAATCGCCGATATGGGGGGGGGGGGGGGGGGGGTCACAGGACCCCCCTCGGCATTGAGCCTGAGTGCCTGGCTGTGTGTAACAGCCGGCACTCAGCGCTCTCACCATGTCTGCAGACATGGTGACAGTTTAATGCCAGGACGAGTATACTCATCCTGGTGCGCTAAGTACCCTCGCTCCAGGACGAGTATACTCGTCCAAGGTCCTGAATATGTTAAAGGGAATCTGTCACCTGCTTTTACCATTTTAAGCTGGCACCATCGCTATGTTCACTAAAGTACATTATTTCCAGAAGTCATCTTTTTACTTTATTTCGTTTTGTCCTTTTGATATAAAAGCGCTTTTTATGATATGCTAATGAGGCTCCAAGGTGCCCAGAGGGGCGTTTTTTCCCCTCTCCAGTGCCCAGTGACGCCCCCCTGCAGTGCCTAAGAACGCCTCCTGATCCTCAAATAACCTCCCACAGCCCCGGCAAACGGTTCCGCCCCCTCCCCACGTCATAGTCTACCTTCTAGAAATGCCCAGTCCTTCTTCCTGTCGGCTAGAAAACTTGCGCACGCGCAGTACCGCCTGCGCGATCATCAACCTCCTCAGGGCAACAGCGCTCAGGTTACATCACTGGGCTCAGCGCATGCTCAGTGAGACTTTTAAGGCTGTTGCCCTCAAGAGCTTGATGATCGCGCAGGCGGTACTGTGCCTGCGCAAGTTTTCTGTCCGCCGACAGGAAGAAGGACGACTGCACACTCTCAATGGCTGCACACTCTCCCCGGTCAACCAAGTCCGCTGCCTTGGAGTGACCTTGGATTCTGCCCTCTCCTTCAGACCGCACATCCAAGCCCTTTCCACCACCTGCCGCCTCCAACTCAAAAACACATCCGCACTTTCCTTAACTTTGAATCTGCGAAAATGTTTGTACATGCCCTCATCATCTCCCGCCTAGACTACTGCAACATCCTCCTCTGTGGCCTTCCATCTAGCACTCTCGCACCCCTCCAATCTATCGTCAACTCTGCTGCCCGACTAATCCACCTCTCACCCTATTACTCCTCTGCCAATCCCTTCACTGGCTCCCCATTGCCCAGCGAATTCACTTCAAAGTACTAACAAATACATACAAGGCCGTCCATAACCTGTCCCCTCCCTACATCTCTGAGCTACTTTCCCGATACACCCCCCACACGCACTCTCCGATCCTCACAAGACCTCCTTCTCTCCTCTCCTCTTATTGCCTCTTCCCACAATCGACTCCAGGACTTCTCCCGTGCATCCCCCATACTCTGGAACTCGCTTCCCCAACATATCAGACTCTCACCTACAGTGGAATCCTTCAAAAGAAACCTGAAAATCCACCTCTTCAGACAAGCCTACAACCCGTGACCCTGCTGCCTCTATACCGCCATGACCAGCTTCACCCGCACCTACTGTGTCCTTCTCCCATACCATGTAGATTGTAAGCCCTCACGGGCAGGGCCCTCTCTCCTTCTGTACCAGTCTGTAACTCATCTTGTTTATGATTAGTGCAATTGTCTGTATTATGTATGTGCACCGCTTATCATATGTACAGCGCCAGGGAATGAATGGCGCTTTAATAATAAATAATAATGATATAGCGTGGACCATTTGCCTTGTATTTGTCTGGATTTTTAAACCAAATGAAATAAAAGTTTCTTTGTTTTTTGGAGCCGAACATCATTTCGTTTTCTTCCTATGGTTACTTACACATAATCTGCAACAGCTCCATATCTTCTTACTGGCATGTTGACGCAAATTTATGTCACATGTCGTTAAGGGGTTAAAGAGATGCTCAATCCATGTGCATAACGAAATAAAAATTATGACGACAAGTGCATAACAAGGGTAAAAAAAAAAATTACAGAATATAAGCATATGATGTTGTGAACGAGGTGACTTGATCCATTCAATCTTCAAGAAAGCAAATGGAAGAAGCCAACTGAAACCTGTTTCAAAATAAAGGGAAAAAAGTGAATCTATAAACCAGAAAGAAAGCCTGAAAAATTTACTAGACAAATATAAAAAAAAAAAAAAAAAAAAAAGAAAGTACCTTTCATACAATATCCATTCTTTAGCGTTTTCCCTAAGGCTGGATGTTCTCAGGAAACATCACCACCAGGTATCTTTCTGGTAACGCGCGTCACCCCTATTGTTGTCTGCCTCCGATATGACCAGACCCTGCACCTGCAAAAAAATTAGCCTCAAAAATGAATGTCTTGCTCTTATCCAGGTCACATTTCTATCAAAATGTTCATTTAAATACTTCAAGTGGCCATCAGTTTATTAAACATTTCCATATTTAAAAAAAAATAAAAAATAAAAATCACACTTCCACAAAATACATGCTTTTAACCGCTTGCCGCACACCTAACGCCGAAAGGCGTCATTGCTGCGGCTCTCTCAGGCTACACTAACGCCGATTGGAGTCATCTCGCGTGAGCCGAGATTTCCTGTGAACGCGCGCACACAGGATCGCGCAGTTCACAAGTTCATCTGCAGCCTGCCGGCCGCGATCATTGGCTGGCAGGCTGTGGATTTTTGAATCGACCAATGAAATGGTTATGTCAGACGCTATTTTGAAAATAGCATCTGATATACCTGCTACCTGGTCCTCTGGTGTCCCTTTTGCTTGGATCGACCACCAGAGGACACAGGCGGCTCTCTAAGTAGCACCAAATCACCACACTACACATTAGATATTACCCTGGCATTTATTAACCCCATATTTAGCACCTGATCACCCATATTAGACTCCCTGATCGCCCCCTTATCCACCCCCCTGTCACTGATCACCCCCCTGTAAGGGTTCCTCATCCCTGCCAGGTAGTTTAGCGCCCAGCCCACTCCAGTCACTGATTAGTCGCTGATTAGCGTCATCGCTGTCGCTAATCAGCACTAGTACTATATAGTATCTGTAAGTGATCAATACTGATCGCAATCAGATCTATATAAGTACATTAGGGTCACCTTAGGCTCTACAAAAAACGTCGTGTTCGCCCGATCAGGCCTGATCTTGTGCCCACACTTGCGTTCAGTCCGCCCCACCGCAGTGACAGAATATTTTTTTCTAATCACTGCAAAAACACCGTAAAAATCGCTGCGCCGCTATAAAGATCACTTTTGAGCTTTTTGGGTCTTTATTAGCGATCGCAGCTTTAGGCCCCATGCACACGGCAGTGTGCGGGCCGTGGAACCGCGGCCTGGATCCCTCCTGAGAGCAGGAGCGCACGGCGTCACTGGTTGCTATGACGCCGTGCGCTCCCTGCTGCCGGCACAGTACAGTAATACACTGGTATAGATCATACCAGTGTATTACTGTATTGCGGCGGCAGCAGGGAGCGCACGGCGTCATAGCAACTAGTGACGCCGTGCGCTCCTGCTCTCAGGAGGGATCCAGGCCGCGGTTCCACGGCCCGCACACGGCCGTGTGCATGGGGCCTTACTTCGCAAGCACTCCTTTCTACTAGGTAGGTTTGCTCTTTTTCCCCGGGTAGTCTCAGAGGAATACCCCCTAAATTTAGTGAACCCAAAATGTCAAACAAGGGGGTATTCCGCTGAAGAGGCCTACAGGATTCTGACCGTGATGGATGAAAGCGATGGGGACGCCTCATCCGCTGAATCCAGTGGTTCAGAATATGAACCTGTAGACAGCAGTGGCACTCTAACCGCTAGTGAGGACGACGAGGTAGAGGTCCCTGCTACGGTCAGGCGTACCCGATCCCATGTCAGGGTTCTGCCTACCCCGCGTGATGATCCTCATTTGCAGCAGAGTGGCGCTAGCGCTGATCTTGTTTATGGTGCGGCATACACCAGCAGCGCAGCACAGCCTGGACCTTCAACCAGCACTGCCGTATTCCCTGGTGAAGTGGCGAGCACCAGACGGGCAGTTCCAGCTGGTACGTGCAATAACTCCCCTGTCGCAGCCACCGCGTTCACAGGCCCGTAGAACCCTTAGTCTCCCAGAGGTGCTGGCAAATCCTAATTGGCAATCCCCTGCTTCCGCCGCACCCGTATTGCCCCCTTTCACCGCCCAGTCCCGAGTTCGCGTGGAGACGGCTCATTTAGGATCGGCCCTTCAGTTTTTTGAGCTGTTCTTCACCGCGGATCTCTATGACCTAGTTGTGGCAGAAACCAACCGCTACGCCACACAGTTTATTACCGCCAATCCGGAAAGCTTCCATGCCCAGCCTTTCCGGTGGAAACCAGTCACAGTTTCCGAGTTTAAAATTTTGTTGGGCCTTCTCCTCAGCATGGGTCTAACTAAAAAAAACTTATTGCGGTCATATTGGTCTAAAGACCCAATACATTTCATGCCCATGTTCTCTGCTGCAATGTCCAGGGCGCGTTTTGAGGCCATCATGTGCTTTATGCATTTCACTGACAATAGCACCTGTCATCCAAGAGGCCACCCTGCTTATGACCGGCTCCACAGAATTCGGCCCCTCATAGACCATTTGTCATCCAGATTTGCAGATGCATATACCCCCAATCAGAACATCTGCATAGACGAGTCCCTAGTAGATTTTACCGGGCGCCTTGGCATCAAACAGTACATCCCCAGCAAGCGCGCCCGGTCAACTGTGCTTCTTGCAGACTCCAGACTAACTCTATAGGCCTCCTGCAGAGTATTACTTAGCCATACACCCACCAAGCGAAAACCTCACCTGCTTCTGCCCTTGTCCTCACCAGATCAAACCACTCAAAAGCCCGGGAAAGCATTTCAGCAACCCCCCCCCTCTTGCAGAGCATTCCAGCAACCCCCCCCCCTCTTGCAGAGCATTACAGCAACCCCCCCCCTCTTGCAGAGCATTCCAGCAACCCCCCCCCCCTCTTGCAGAGCATTTCAGCAACCCCCCCCCCCTCTTGCAGAGAATTACAGCAACCCCCCCCCTCTTGCAGAGCATTACAGCAACCCCCCCCTTGCAGAGCATTACAGCAACCCCCCCCTTGCAGAGCATTACAGCAACCCCCCCCTTGCAGAGCATTACAGCAACCCCCCTCTTGCAGAGCATTACAGCAACCCCCCCTCTTGCAGAGCATTACAGCACCCCGCCCCCCTCTTGCAGAGCATTACAGCAACCCGCCCCCCTCTTGCAGAGCATTACAGCATCCCCCCCCCCTCTTGCAGAGCATTACAGCAACCCTCTCCTAAGCCTCTGGGGGAAATCAACTGTGCTTCTTGCAGACTCCAGACTAACTCTATAGGCCCCCTGCAGAGTATTACTTAGCCATACACCCACCAAGCAAAAACCTCACCTGCTTCTGCCCTTGTCCTCACCAGATCAAACCACTCAAAAGCCCGGGAAATCAACTGTGCTTCTTGCAGACTCCAGACTGGCTCCGCCTACTCGAGTCTGGTCACATGGGCATGACATCATCAGAGGTCCTTTAGCTGCCTAGGAAATAGCATCTACCCTGCGGTGGCGGGGTGCGTTCCACAGTGGAACGCACGCTCACACCACATGCCTGCAGCTTAGCTACACCTGTGGCCAATACATCTGAATAATCAAGAGGGCTATAAAGTGGGCAGTGACAGTCAGACAATGGCTCTGGACCGCCATAGGGAGTGCAAGGGAGGACTGGACCGTAGGACAACTTAAATGTGAGTAACTCCATAAGACTGCTATAAATGGGCTCAAGATATATGAATACATCTTCTCTCATTACTTAATGTCTTGAATGCCCAGGCTCCATTCATCCACCTGATATATCTGTGGGGCCAGACTTACGTCATCTAGGACCTTTTCAAGGTAGCATCATTTATTTTGGTGGTGGTTTCCTTGATTGACTGGAGACACAATAAGTATGTATATGTATATACTCCTCTCTTTTCAGCCATATATCTATATCGCATAGGGACGCTCGTCCTATAATATGACGACCTGTGCCCTGTTGGCATACTAATACAAGGAGTGACATCAAAACTCTTAGACAGAGTGAGTTACCAATTAACCCTATGTGACTAGCATGGTGGTGGGCACACATTTATCAGGTGGTGATTTAGTGCTGATGACGACCTGTAATTATACATATATGTCTCTTTTTCCTTTCTGTTCCCTTTACAGAATCCTAATCTGAAGTCCTGCATCTATGTAACTGATAGCCATGCATCGATGGTTGATTATGTCGGATGCTTCCTTAAACTCTCTTTAATACTAATAATATCATGTAAAACCAATAGGTCCAGTTCGAACTGCCATTTGTGCAGGAACAGACATGATCCCACTAGGGCTGGTGAGAGAGATTCACCAATAGAGCGGTCCCATTACCTGGGCCTCCTATCCTATCAGTGTGATATATAGGCTATATGCTGCTCACCTGTTGCAGCATTTTCTACACCTCATTATTTAATTTAACGGAAAGATTCATTCACCCCCTGATGATCCCACACCGTGGGGGAAACGCGTTGGGGTATTAGTGTATTGCTTTGATTCGGTCCATATATCTGGGTGACCGCTTACACCCCTATAACGGAGTGTTTTTTAATGAGTAAGTCCGGTGCGCCGCGTACCTTTTGATATTTTTATATCACCAGGGATGTATACATAGCGCACTAAATTTATGTTTGTTTTTGTCTTGCTGTCCATAGAGGTCCCCCACAGAATAGGCTCATCTCAACAGGGAGGGCTACCTAGGATCTGTTAGCCTTAGGCTGGAGGACAGGGAGTCCCCACCATCAGGGGCCGTCCCTGGGCAAAGGGTTTAGCACAGGGTCCATAATAGGGACATTGTCCTTGCCCACAGCTAAACCCATCTAGTTAGGATAGGTGGTGGACCAACCATGGACACTCCATATGTGTTGAGATAATAAAGAATGTTTAATAACTGAAGCGATTGTTCTCTTGAAGGGTTGACTCTGTAGCTGGATTTTGACTTTTTAATAAGGCTGGTTGTTACGGACGCAGCAATACTTATTATGTGTGTTTTTTATTGTGCATAATTTTATAAGGTGAACAGGCTTTTTTTTTTACTTAAAACTTTATTTTTTTTATTATTTTAAAACCCTTTTTTGACTTTTTATTTTTGTCCCACTGTGGGACTTCTTCTTTTCAGGGTTTGATCTCTGTTTCAATGCAGTACAGTACATGGTGTATTGTACTTCTGTAGCTGGCAGGCGCCAATGTCTGTGTAAGGGATCGGGGCTGCCATAGCAACCATCAGCCCCCTGTCACGGCAGAGCGGGGTGGGGCGATGGAGTCAGAGGGAGACCCGCTCCCTCTGTAAACCCTGCACGTGACACGTTCCTCGCTGACCATGGCATGTGAAGGGTTAATCCCGTTTCAACTATGACGGCTGTCAGTAACAGCTGGGCCCGTGCTGCTGACCGGGTGGGCGCAACTCCTGCACTCGCCCGATCCTGTACATGCACTTGGGGTTGCGGCAAGAGACCGCATTCCCCCGCGTATATGTATGTGAAAATGCGCAAATAGGTTAACGACCGATCCTGCGGATCATTCTCAGTATCAGCTCTCCTGCACACAAACGTTTTTTTATCCTATTTCCGTTCCGTTTTTTGCGTTCCATATACGGAACCATTCATTTCAATGGATCCGCAAAAAAAGGAAGGTACTCCGTCTGCCTTCCGTTTCCATATTTCCGTTCAAAGATAGAACGTGTCCTATTATTGTCCGCATAACAGACAAGGCTAGTACTGTTCTATTAAGGCCAGATGTTCCGTTCCCCAAAAAAAAACGGAATGCACGCGGATGTCATTCATATTTTTTGCGGACCGCAAAATACTGAAAAAGCCACGCGGTCGTGTGAAGGAGGCCTCAGGAGCCTAGAAAACCCTTTTAAAAATAGATTGAAAAGAAACATGGACAAGCGCTGTGGCCTCTTAATAGTATTCCAAGCATAGCGCCATACATTGTGTAATGGCTGGACCTGGTATGGCAGCTCAGTCACATTTGCTGTGTGGTCTCTTCCTTACAATAGCCAGTCAGTAGATCTCTGTATATTATACATATTAACCCAGCGATGTCTGATCCTGTGTCAGTTTGTAACTGAAATACTGCCACCATGTGGTTGGATGATCACGACTGCTTATGATCAGGCAGAGCTCTGCTGGATCGGTGAGAGAGGTCTGCCTCCACACCATTCTGATCACTAGATGCTGAAGGATCTTGATGATGTCATGAGTGGGAGGGGCCAGAACCAGGAAGTGAATACTGTGATGTAAGTGAAGAGAAACATAATAGTGTGTGAGAGATGTATATGTAGCAGTGCTGTGTAAATATGTCAGCTGTGTGTGCTGTATTAGTCATGGGGTGCATGCAGCAGTGCCGTGTATGTAAGTTCTGACCTTGACCCCTCCACTTCACTAAATATATATTATTTTTTTCTAATTTTCCGTTGTCTAAACCAAGGGTGCGTCTTATAGTCTGGAAAATGTAGATTACACTTACCAGTATTGTGTTTTCCATGAGATAATGGCAGCACCCATAGAGAGACCTCCTCTTTCTAGACAGGAAACAGAATTGCTTAAAACAGGGAACGCCCTCTCTATCGTCAGTCCTTTTCCAAGATTAAGGAACCCTCCTATTAATATATCTATAATTATCCAGATTATTCCTCTTTTTTTATTTTTTTTATTCAAACTCCAGGATGGGAATAACGCGGGTGCGGTCATAGATAGTGGGGGGGTAAATAGAATCGTTGGTGGGATAGTGGGGGTTAATAAAGATACTTAGGGTCCTGCTCGTTGTCCAGGGGGGCTCGTCTGTCCAGGGGATGATTCTCCAGGTGAGGTGGGTGGGCGGCCGGCTCTCTTCTGCTTAGTGTCGGGCCAGCCGGACTTATATGTCCAGCCGCCCGCACTCCGTACCGCCCACACAGCGGCGCGCGAGCGCGCACCACTGTGAGGAACACGTGGGCCGGCGCGGTGAGATGACGTCACCGCGCCTGCCCGCGCATCCCTGCACGCGCGCCGCAGGGCCGCGTGTACTGGCTGACAGGCGGGAGATCCTTTGATCTCCCGTCTGCAGCTCTTAGCATTCCGGACATCGCAATGGTAATTGCGATGCCGGAATGCGCATAATAGAGGGAGCGGAGGTGTCTCCACTTTCTCTATTATGCTCCAATTATCTCCAGCCGGGCTGGAGATAATTGGAACAAAAGGATTCAGATTCATTAGAATCCGAATCCTTTTGAGGTCACCAGAATGACCGGACCTTATCCGGTCATCCTGGCGCCTTTACTCAGAATGCATCAATGTGAATGCTTGGGCCACATTCACATTGATGCATCTGGGTCCATGTAGGGGGGGGGTTTAATGTATGTGGGGCTGTGTGTGTGGCATTTACTTCAGGGGGCATGAAGGGGGACATATATATCATGTATATATATTAAAGGGGCCCACATATATATTAAATGGGCACATGCATATGTATAGGCATTCGCGGGCCACACTATATGAATTCCCACAGGGGCATGGATGAGCCCCTGGGGAATATCGGAGGCGGATGGGCGCAGGTGCTGGCTAGGTCATCAGTATCTGATCGGTGGGGGCCCGACAGCCTGGACCCAATGATCAGATGTTTGAGAAGGCACCAGAGCTCCTGTGAGTCTTGCAGCCTTCTGACGGTTAACCAAGCACAGTGCTGAACATATCGTCCTCAGCCCCACTCACTTCTATGGGGCCGAGCTGCTCATAGGTCATGTGACCTATAAACGTGTCGTCACTGGCCTAGGGAAAGCTGAGAGAAGGCTGCGATGCTACTGCGAGCATTATTCCTTCCCATGTGCATAACCTTACATTTGCCAGTGTTAAACCTCTGTAGTATATACACAGTATACTGTCCTCTGTAGTATATATACAGTATACTGTCCTCTGTAGTATATCTATTTAGTGTCATCTGCAACAATTAATATTTTACCGTGCATGCCTTCTACAAGATTATTAATAAATAAATTTAAAGAGGCCAAATACTGACCTCTGTGGTACCCCACTAGTGACCCCTCCAATACTGACCTCTGTGGTACCCCACTAGTGACCCCTCCAATACTGACCTCTGTGGTACCCCACTAGTGACCCCTCCAATACTGACCTCTGTGGTACCCCACTAGTGACCCCTCCAATACTGACCTCTGTGGTACCCCATTAGTGACCCCTCCAATACTGACCTCTGTGGTACCCCACTAGTGACCCCTCCAATACTGACCTCTGTGGTACCCCACTAGTGACCCCTCCAATACTGACCTCTGTGGTACCCCACTAGTGACCCCTCCAATACTGACCTCTGTGGTACCCCACTAGTGACCCCTCCAATACTGACCCCTGAGGTACTCCACTAGTGACAGTGACCCAATCTCAGTGTGTACCGTTAATACCCACCCTCTGCTTTCTATCCCTCAGCCAGTTACTTACCCACATACAGACGTTTTCTCCCAGTCCGAGCATTCTCATTTTATATACTAACCTTTTATGTGGTACAGTGTCGAATGCTTTGGAGAAGTCCAGATATACGACATCCATTGATTCGCCGCAGTCAAGTCTAGAACTTACCTCCTCATAGAAACTGATTAAATTAGTTTTACATGACCGATCCCTCATGAAGCCATGCTGATATGGTGTTTGCTTATTTTCATTGAGGTACTCCAAGATAGCATCTCTTAAAAAACCTTCAAACAGTTTACCCACGACAGATGTTAAACTTACCGGCCTATGGTTTCTGGGCTCTGTTTTTGGACCCATTTTGAATATTGCCACCACATTTTCTAAGCAACAATCCTGTGGAACACTCCCTGTCAATATAGAGTCCTTAAATAACAGAAATAAGGGTCTGTCTATGACTTTATTCTCTAAGGATACAGGGGTGTAAGCCATCTGGTCCCGGCGATTTATCCATTTTAATCTTTTTAAGATGCTGCTGTACTTCTTCCTGGGTCAGACAGGGCACTTTTAATGGGAATTTACTTTTACATTCTGCATTTCATCTGAGTTTATTTTCCTCAGTGGGGGAAAAAAAAAATATTTAATAGCTTTGCTTTCTCCCCATTGCTGTCTACAACTCCCCCCTCATCACTCTGTAAAGGGCTGACATCTTCAGATTTATACTTTTCACCATTTATATAATTAAAGGGAACCTGTCACCTCTACTATGCTACCCTGACTGAGCGTTTCTAAATGTTCATTGTGTTACTCTAAACAAATAAATTAAACTTTTAATTTAATTTGCAGACAAATTCAATAAGTATTATGCATTTTTATATTTCCCGCCTTTTATGCAAATTAACATAAAAGAGTCATATCTTACTTGTGTGACCAGAGAAGTCATATTTTCAAGCTCTGACTCATCTCAGGTTAATTTGCATAAGTATCAAATCGTTTTTTTTTATACACAATAAAAGCACACAGAGCTATGGGGACTGTATATTGCGGATGTGCTAGCGGCCATCTAGCAACCCATGTCCTCAGCTCTATACCCGAAATCCAGGTGACGGGTTCCCTTTAAGGAACATTTTATGGTTAGTCTTACTCTCTTTGACAATGACTCACTCTGTTTCTAGTTTGGCTGCTTTTATTTATCTTTCACATATTCTATGTGTTTTTTTTATTTATCCACAATTTTTTTTCCATGTTCCTCACCCTTTTATTCCCATAAAAGGTATATACCTCTCACAATTAGAGCTTAGGATGCTTTTAAAAATATCCCATTTTCTGTAATAGCGGTTACTACCTGCCAATGTTTTCCTGGTCACAGCATGCTTTCAGCTTGTTCCCTGTAGCACTTCCTTAGGGCCAGCGTGTATCACTTCCTGTGATTTAAGGGTTTTGCACATGTGACCTTGCTGACCAATACTAGCCCTCCTGCACCTATATTAGTGGTCCAGCCCCCTTCCCAGGTGCCTGAGCGTTAAGGTCCTTGTATCCTGCGAAGGTTGCTGTTATCTTTGCTTGCGTTCCTGTTTACCTGACCCGTGGCTTGTTTCTGGATTCTGCTACCTGTTTGATCCCTGCCTGCTTTCCACACCTCTCCTGTTACCAATCTGGATTGCCTGACCTATTGCTTGCTTGACTTCGCCTCTGCCTTCAGTCCTGCACTGTTGCTCCTGGTTATGACTTGGCCTGCTGACTACGGACCAGCTGCCGCATGCACTAATCCCTCCTCAAGAGGTAGTGACCTGGTGTTCCCCTTGGTAAAGTCTATACCCACCATCAGGTGTACAGTGAAGAATGAGGGGTTCACTTACACAACTCCCTCAGGAGGTTGGTATCATGGCACAGTGGGTTCACACTCGCTGGTTCATGACAAATTCCTGATGGAAAAAGATGACTGTGACACGAGATCTTTAGACTCTAGCATGATCCAAGGGGTAGCTATAGACATCCTGAAAAGCCTCAAAAAAAAAAAAAAAAAACTCTCCTGGGCCAATGACTAACACTGTGGCCTTCTCTTCTGGGATTTTCTTGAGTACTCGATAAAAGCTTAAGGGGGGGATAAAGACGACATTAGCTCCAAGTCTGGGCAAAAGCATCTATTCCTGCTGGTAGCTCTCCATGGGAAAGAAAGAGGTCTCTATTCTCCTGTTGGCTCCAGGATCAAAAAAGATCAAATCAATCTCTGGTATACCTTAAAGAGGAGCTCTCCGATAAAAGTCCACTTTCCCCGACACAGCCGGCGGCAACTTACAGTATAGTATATCTGGTCTCACCTGTTATCCCCTTTTTCTTTAGGGCAGTAGGCCTGTGTTTCCACACAGTATTTGAGGTAATTTCTAACATATTTCTGACATTATTCCTAAATCAGTGCTTTATATAAAAAAAAATGATTTGGTGTAATAAAATGTATATTTTTAGGTATTTTTGATAGGTGTTTTTCTTGTTCAGGAAACATATCTGTAGGTCATCCAATAGAAGTCCACTCTCCCTGACACAGTCTGAGGCAACTTAGAAAATCTGCCTGTACATTGTCCATTTCTCTGAGATGGACTGCTGAGAGCCATTAAAGATTTCTCCGCTATCCTGAATATCTAATGGAAGACAAAAGCCCTAGAGCTCCAGTACGTCTGTCTGTTGATGTGGGATACCATGTCGGAGTATACCTTCACATTCCTGCCCTTGAGAACTGCGAGACCCTAAACCAATGCTAACAGAACCACTCAGCTCCTTGTAAGTGTGAGACTGTGTCCCTGTCCCAGCAGAAGGCAGCATTCTGTATGGGCTCCCCATCCTGTTGGGCTGGCATCTATAGTAGTGGGAAAGTAATATTTTTTTTTTTCTCCAAGATATCCCCCTCTAAATTCTCTAAACCCATCCACCACCTCAGAGAATTTAGGGCTTGAGACGACAAAGTCTAAGGAATGTTGGCATCTGTCCCTAGAATCTGAAGCTGTAATTCTCAGGTGATACGGAGGCCATTCCACGGCCGGAATAAAGACGGTCATTAGATCCAACACTGAGCCTCTCGGAGTCACTGACCGCTGAATCAAAAGCTGTTGAATTCTTCACTGGATTAATAAAGCTTTCTGATGGGTAGATAACACTTCTGGGAGACCGAATCCCAAATTACTCCTAAAAACTGATATCTCTGACTTGAGAACAGATTGGATTTTTCTAAATTTATTTCACATCCCTGTTTTTTGTGGAGCCTGGCCTCAGTGTGGAGGTTCACGCCTGTATAGGTGCGCGCTGTGGCCTCTCGTACACGGCCGTGTCTGTTTTGCAGTCGCAGATCTGCAAAATACGGATGGTGTCCATGTGCTGTCAGCGTTTTATTTGCAGATGCATTCATTTTAAAGGGGTTATCCTGGAAGTTTTATTGATGACCTATTCTCTGGATAGGTCATCAATATTAGATAGGTGAGGGTTTGACACTCCGAACCCCCACCAATCAGCTGTTAGAAGAGGCTGGTGCTCTGTGAGCGCCACAACGTACATCGCTCACATGGCCTAGTTGCAGCTCAGCCCCATTGAAGTAAGTAATGTTGAGCTGCAATACTGAGTACTGCCACTGTACAACGTATGGCGCTATGCTCACCAGAGCTCCCTATAACAGCTGCTCGGTGCTGGGGCTCTGACCCCCGCCAACGGGATAGGTCATCATGATCAATTCCTGGACAACCCTTTTAAATGTCTATTTTGCAGAAAAGACCTGCTGCATCCATTTGTTTGCAAAGAGATAAAACATGTCGTCCGTCCACTCCCAGGCTGCGGAGCAGGACGAGGGACCTTTGCATATCATCCGTCCACTCTCAGGCCAGAGAAGGACGAGGGACCTTTACTTCTTCAGCTTCTTCCTCTACATATCGTCCGTCCACTCTCGGGCCAGAGAAGGACGAGGGACCTCTACTTCTATAAACTTCTTGTGATACACGTGAGATAAGATCATCAGGGGTGTGGAAATTTAAAAAAAAAACTACTTGTCGAAGGACTAAAGCGGGGTCTCAATCTACTTGTCCTGATACAAAAAGTAATTGTAAATCAAAACCATATTTAAGTGAATCCCTTTAATGTACATGCCATACTGGGGCAGTGAATCCCTTTAATGTACATGCCATACTGGGGCAGTGAATCCCTTTAATGTACATGCCATACTGGGGCAGTGAATCCCTTTAATGTACATGCCATACTGGGGCAGTGAATCCCTTTAATGTACATGCCATACTGGGGAAGTCTCCCCCCCCCAATTCATGGAGGGTGAGTGGCTGGAAGTTGGAACCTGGCAGCACTCCTATTGACACTTCAATGCCAGGGAGAAGAAGCAGAGCGACAGCAGAGCATAGCTGACCCAGAGCAGTCACCCCACACACTACCTGCTGGGCCATCTATCACGGCACGGGCTGCCACCATGTCAGGAGCTCCTGCTACAGCCGCTGACTAACGTGTGCCTCCGCTGGGAGCTGACTTCCGGCCCGTGGCGCCCGACTTCCGGCCTGCACAGGAGCGCTGATAACTAGTGATGTGAAGTTCGGATCTTTTAGGTGAATTGGTTCATTTGAATCAGCTCACTCATGAATCGGATCTTCAGTTCACTTGCTGAGTCACTGACTGAGCTGACTCGCAAGTGAACCGAAGACTCTAGGTGCCGGTGCGCATGCGCAGATGTTATGCAGTCGCTTCACAATCACTTGCTGCTGACTCGGTGCAGTCGGCTCTTCAGCTCTCTAATTAGTAATGAGCGAGTCAGGATCAGGAAGAGTGATTGATTATAGTGATAGTGAAGGGAAGCTGAGGCCGGACAGGAGGACTCGGGTCAGGAGTCGGGAGCGGTCACTGTGGTGTGCAATGTGCATGGTTACCCACAGTGACAGCAGTCTGACACTGACAGCAGTACAATGAACCAAGTGAAGTGATGTGAACCCACCCTTAGCTGTATAGCTACTTAACTGAATGAGATGCCTTTAACATATATATATGTCCTGACAAGCCAATTTGATCCTAAATGGTTAATTTAATTCAACCTGTAATCTAAACTCTTGTGTCATCTGTCACTTCTCCTATCCCTTAACCGCCTCCGGACCGCCTAACGCAGATGTGCGGTCCGGAGGCGGCAGCGCTGCGCACAGTCACGCATATACGCGTCATCTCGTGAGACGCGAGATGACGCATATATGCGCATGCGCAGTTCGCGCCGGCATTTCGTAGAGGGGGGTCGGGTCACCAGCCTGCCAGCCAATGATCGCGGCTGGCAGGCTGGCGATTTTTAAAAAAACCAATCAGAGGCCATATATCAGATCATATTAGTAAATATGATGTGTTATATGGCTGCCTGCTCCTCTGCTGGTTCTTTTCGTCGGTTGGATCCAGCAGAGGAGCAGGCTTCACAGTGAGTACACCAACACTACACTTTAGCCCCAGATCACCCCCCTGAACCCCAATTAACCCTTTGATCGCCCCTGTCAATCAGTAGTGAAAGGAAAAAAGTGATCAGTGTAAACTGTCACATTTTTTTTCACTGGTATTGACCGTTAGGTTTTAGGTATAGTTTAGGTCCCTTGGTTAGGTAGTTAGCGTCGGTTAGCGCCCAGCCCACCGCACCGCAGTCACTGATTCGCTGATTAGTGTATCGCTAATCAGCATTTGTACTTTTATAGTATCTGGAAGTGATCAGAACTCATCACGGTCAGATCTATAATTGTATTAGTGTCACTTTAGTTCGCCCTCCACCCAAAACGCAGTGTTTGCCCGATCAGGCCTGATCGCTCGCCAACACGTGCGTTCGCCCACGCCCGCCCCACCGCAGTGACAAAAAATTTTTTTTTTTTGATCACGGCACCATCACTTTACACGCACTGCGGCGATAAAAAAAATCAGTTTTTATATTTATCAACCGCAGCGGCCTCCGGTACTTCGCTAGCCTCCCCTTTGTAAGACAAGCTTGCTTTTTTTCTTGGGTAGTCTCAGGGAATACCCCGAAATTTAGTTGCCCAAAATGTCTAACGGGGGTATTCTTCTGAAGAGGCCTACAGGCTTCTGACCCAGTCGGATGAGGAGTGGGAACCCTCATCTGATGAATCCAGCGGGTCAGAATACGAACCTGTAGAAAGCACTGGCTCTCTGACCCAAAGTTCGGACGAGGAGGCTGAGGTCCCTGATAGCAGCAGGCGTACCCGGCCCCGTGTCGCTAGACCGCAGGTTGCGCAGGATCCCCTTCAAGAGCAGCAGAGTGGGGCTGGCGCTATCGGATTACGTGGTGAGGCATACACCAGCAGCCCAGCCCTTCCTGGACCTAGTACCAGCACTGCCGTACAACATGGTGAAGTGGCGAGCACCAGAAGGGCAGTTGAAGTTGGTACGGTGGCACGTGCAGTAGTGACCCCGTCGCAGCCACCGCAAAGACGTGCCCGTAGAGTCCCTGAGGTGCTGACAAACCCTGATTGGCAGTCCCCAACTTCAGCCGCACCTGTAGTTTTCCCTTTCACTGCCCAGTCTGGAGTTCGGGTTGAGACAGCTCAGATCGGTTCGGCCCTGGGATTTTTTGAGCTGTTGACTGCGGAGCTCTTAGACATAGTCGTGGCCAAAACAAACAGATATGCCACACAATTTATCACCGCTAACCCGGGAAGCTTTTATGCCTAGCCTTTCCGGTGGAAACCAGTCCAAGTTTCCGAAATTAAAACTTTTCTGGGCCTGACAAAAAAGCATGAATTGCGGTCATATTGGTCCACGAACCCGATTCATCACATGCCCATGTTCTCTGCTGCCATGTCCAGGGCACGTTTTGAGGCCATCCTGCGGTTCCTGCACTTTAGCGACAACACCGCCTCCCGTCCCAGGGGCCACCCTGCTTTTGACCGGCTCCACAAAATTCGGCCCCTCATAGACCATTTCAACCAGAAATTTGCAGATTTGTATACCCCAGAGCAAAACATCTGCATAGACGAGTCCCTGATACATTTTACCGGGCGCCTTGGCTTCAAACAATACATCCCAAGCAAACGCGCCCGGTATGGGGTCAAATTGTATAAGCTCTGTGAAAGGGCCACAGGCTATACCCACAAATTTCGTGTCTATGAGGGAAAAGATCAGACCCTGGAGCCGGTCGGTTGCCCTGACTACCTGGGGAGCAGTGGGAAGACAGTTTGGGACTTGGTGTCACCCTTATTCGGCAAGGGGTACCATCTTTATGTGGACAATTTCTACACAAGTGTGGCCCTCTTTAGGCATTTGTTTCTAGAACGGATTGGCGCCTGTGGTACCGCGCGAACTAGTCGCGCGGGCTTCCCCCAACGGCTCGTTACCACCCGTCTTGCAAGGGGGCAGAGGGCCGCACTGTGTAACGAAGAACTGCTCTTGGTGAAATGGAGAGACAAGCGTGACGTTTACATGCTCTCCTCAATTCACGCAGACACGACAATACAAATTGAGCGAGCAACCCGTGTCATTGAAAAGCCCCTCTCAGTCCACGACTATAACCTCCACATGGGAGGGGTGGACTTCAATGACCAGATGTTGGCTCTGTATTTAGTTTCCCGCAGAACCAGACACTGGTATAAGGTGTCTGTATATTTAATTCAATTGGCTCTGTACAATAGTTTTGTTTTCTACAGTAAGGCTGGGAGAACTGGATCCTTCCTCAAATTTCAGGAAGAGATCATCGAGAACCTCCTGTACCCAGGAGGTTCCGTGGCCCCATCCACCGGTGTAGTTAGCCGTCTACACGAGCGACATTTCCCCAATGTCGTTCCTGGTACCTCAACCCAAGCGCCACCCCGAAAAAGATGTAGTGTCTGTAGCAGGAGTGGAATAAGGCGTGACACCCGCTATTTCTGTCCTGACCACCCTGCCCTATGCTTTGGAGAGTGTTTCCGGAAGTACCACTTACAGGTACACTATTAGCATAGGGATCACATCTCACCAGGATAGGCACACAGGGCTATTAGGGCCCATTCACTCACTGCTGCTGCAAACCTCTCCTTTTTACATGGGACAAAGTGCATAACGCACTTCGCCACATCTTTGGGCGATTTGCGCTTTGCACATTGACCCATGGGGAAGGAGAGGTTTGTTCTATAAAGGTAAAAAAAACACCAGTAAGCAAAAAGGTTAATGTTCAGTTAAAAAAATTAAAGTTTATATGTTCTGTTGCAAAGTTAATAAAATTATTGCGGTTTGTTTTTTTTTCTTCTTTTTTTACCTTCCAGGTGGACCAACCGATCGACCAGCTGCAGCACCGATGTGCATTCTGACAGAAGCATTGCGCTGCTGTCAGATTACACACAAGTCGGTGTATGCGGCGCTGCAAGACGGGATTTTCTCCTCTGCAGAGACAGATACGTTTGCCGAGGCATACGAACTGAGGAGGCGGCGTTCCTATGCTTTGGCAAACACTTTGTGTGTGTGTGTGTGTGTGTGTGTGTGTGTGTATATATATATATTAAAAAAAAAAAAAATCCCGGCAATGATTTATTCATCCACATCGATTGATGTGAATGGAGAAATCTGGTTTGCCAGGGCATACGAGCTAAGTGGGTATGGATGTTGGGCGGAGCTCCTATGTCCTGGCAGACGCCTTTCCCCTCCATTTTTTTTTTTTTTTTTTTTGGCAGAGATTTTTTCATCCACATTGATCGATGCGAATGAAGAAATCTGTGCCTTTCATTTTTTTTCTTTCAGCCCAGAGGCTGAACGGAAAAAAAAAATCTCATTACCTGTATGCTCAATATAAGGAGAATAGCAGAAACTCCTAATGCTGGCCATACATGTAATGATTGCGGAGACCCTCAAATGCCAGGGCAGTACAAACACCCCACAACTGACCCCATTTTGGAAAGAAGACACCCCAAGGTATTTGCTGAGGGGCATATTGAGTCCATGAAAGATTTACATTTTTGTCCTAAGTTAGTGGAAAGTGAGACTTTGTGAGCGAAAAAAATAAAATAAATCAATTTCTGCTAACTTTTATGCAAAAAAAAATTTTTCTATGAACTTGCCAGGCCCCTCATATTCCAAAGTGCACCTTTTCGGATTTCACCGGTCATTTTTTACACATTTTGATTGCAAAGTTCTTCTCACACATTTGGGCCCCTAAATTGCCAGGGCAGTATAACTACGCCACAAGTGACCCCATTTTGGAAAGAAGACACCCCAAGGTATTCCGTGAGGGGCATGGTGAGTTCCTAGAATTTTTTATTTTTTGTTGCAAGTTAGTGCAATATGAGACTTTGTAAGAAAAAAAAAAAAAATTCATTTTCCGCTAACTTGTGACAAAAAATAAAAAGTTCTATGAACTCACTATGCCCATCAGCGAATACCTTAGGGTTTCTACTTTCCGAAATGGGGTAATTTGTGGGGTGTTTCTACTGTCTGGGCATTGTAGAACCTCAGGAAACATGACAGGTGCTCAGAAAGTCAGAGCTGTTTCAAAAAGCGGAAATTCACATTTTTGTACCATAGTTTGTAAACGCTATAACTTTTACCCAAACATTTTTTTTTTTTATCAAAGACATGTAGAACAATAAATTTGGCGAAAAATTTATATATATAGATGTATTTGTTTTTTTTGCAAAATTTTACAGCTGAAAGTGAAAAATGTCATTTTTTTGCAAAAAAAAGTTACATTTTGATTAATAACAAAAAAGTAAAAATGACAGCAGCAATAAAATACCACCAGATGAAAGCTCTATTAGTGAGAAGAAAAGGAGGTAAAATTCATTTGGGTGGTAAGTTGCATGACCGAGCGATAAACGGTGAAAGGAGTGTAGTGCCGAAGTGTAAAAAGTGCTCTGGTCATGAAGGGGGTTTCAGCTAGCGGGGCTGAAGTGGTTACTCTTATCACTGCTGCAACAAGAGCAGCCTCAGCCTCAGTGTAACCTGCTCTACCCTCTGACTCACGGCTCTTTTAACTCAAAGAATCAAATGAGTCACAAACTAAGTCGGATCTTTAGATTCTTTTAACTTGTGACTCATTGGATTCATTTCTATTCTGACTCCCTGCACTTGTGTGACTCAGAGCTGCTAGTGTGCTTGCCCTGCCCCCTCAGCTCTGATTGGTTGGTGGGCAGGGAGGGGTGGGGCTGGCAGAAGCCAGCTTCCACTCTAAGATCATATTACTCCTCCCCGTCCCTCCCTCAGGCTCCTCCCTGCTGCCAGCGTGAGGTGAGCGGCTCTGCATAGTCTGTGTAAGCTGAGCCGTTTCAAACGGATCGGATCAGTCAGCCCTGCTACTTGCCCGCGGGGCTAAGCTGCCTGCACAAACTACCTGCCCGCGCCCGGAACTGCATGTCCCGGGCGTCGGGCGATAGGAATTCCACACCCCTGACCATGATCAGCCTGGGAAACGCGGTCCGTGTGTCGCCACATCTCCCAGGACGACCGCACTCTCCTGATGAACTGACGATATGACAGTAATGTATGATACCGCCAGTCTCTTATCTGGTCGGGGAAGCTGAGGTTGGCCTGGAAATTGTGGCTGATGCATGGACTTGAGACATGGATTCCTGGGCTGATCACAGTAGTTTGCATGATCCCCATCACTCGTACTGAGCTGCCGTAACGGTGACATCCACAGTGTGCCCCATGTGCCATAAACAGTGCTCCCATTGCCATCCACGGTACCCCCCCAATGTGCCAGGCAGTGCCCCCAGTGAGATCCACAACATAGCCATCAGCCTATGTGGATGATCGATATGGTGTCACTCCTGCACAGCACTTACATCGCGCTGTGCAGGAGTCAGTACAGGCTTCACATAGAAGCCTGTACACTGCAGAGAGCAGCCAGCAATCCTGTGTATGCGCACTAGCATTCAGCATAGTGTGCGTGCGTTGTGATGACGGCCGGCGCTTTCTTGAGCAGAAGGGCGGTGACGTCATTCATGACAATCCATCTCCTGCTCAAAGCAAGAGAAGAAGACTGAGACTCGCCGGAAGACCAGAAAGCCCGACAGGAGCAGTCACATGACCGGGTGGTGGATCTTGGAACGGGCTGCGCTGTGGAAGGAAGGTACCAGACCAACATTCTTCCCTCCACAGGTCAGTATTATGCCCCAATTTACGTTTAGCTAAGAGAACCCTTTTAAGATAAAGGGCTATCAGATAGCCATTGACACCGTGGTGGCCGCTAGGAAGGTGGCGTCGTAGACTTTATCGTAAGATCTGGAAGGAATCTCTCTCCTGGTAGAGGATGCATTACATATCCTTACCGTTTTGGACATTTTACAAGATGGGTTCGCTAAAGGTCTTGCACTTATAAACCTGCACAGAGGGTTTAAGTATGCGCTTTTGTTTTTTTTATCATAGTTTTTGAAAGGAACAGAGACTGAGACCCAGAGTTAGAACATCTGTTCAACGTGGAATCTCAATTTAGTTTCATCAGGATTGATCAAATCAGGGTACAATTTCTAACCCTTAAACAGTTTTTTTGGGTTGCGATCACTTCAGCAAGATGGGGGTTAATGAAATTCAAGCATTTTTTAGTTAGACTTTTTTTTGACTATTAGGGATGATAGAATTATTTTCATAACTGCCGGTTCTTTTCCTGCTGAAGTAGTGACAGACGCGGTGCTCAGGAGCTGCGGACCTCCGGGCTTGGCAGTTGCTCAGTCCTGGAGGAGGTCTAATAGTCTCTACAGCGAATGGATATGTTTGAGACTGTCAGGTCCAGAGGACACTGAGAAGATGGAGGGGGCCCTTTTTAAAACGGTTCAGTATCTTTTTTTTTTATTACTGATGTGATCGGTGGGGCTCCGACACCCGGGACCCCCGTCAATCAGCTGTTTGAGAAGGCATTAGCGCCGCAGCATTCTCTGTTTCCCGCAGGCCCAGTGACCTCACGACTACCAGCACTGGCCTGGGCAGGGTTCAGTCCCATTGAAGTGAACATGGCTGGGCTGTGCCCGGGCCGGTGGTAGTAGTCGAGATGTCACTGGGCCTGTGGGAAGGCCGCAGCGCTACCTTCAGGAGGATCAGCTCATGGTCTGGTGGTGACTTCATGGAGGTTTTGTGAAAAGCAATTACTGGTAGGTTGTATAATTTTTATTTTTTATTTATTTTCATTTTCCTGAATGTTTGGGTTCTGTTCTTTTTGCACCTATGACAGTTCTTGTCACGGATATAACCACTATGAAAGAGGTCCACAGCTCGGTGGTGATTGACAGGAGTCGTTGGATGGCACCAGTCAGTATAAGATGCTCGGTGAGGATTGTGCTGGTGACATGGCTGCCGGTCCTCTCCTCCTGCGCTCGCTGTATTGTGTTGTGGATGCCATGAAATGAGCAGTGACTTGTACAATGGCCTGTGAGGCTCATCTGTGGGGGTGCCATTCTGGGGTCCTATGTGATCCTGTCATTGCCGTGATCTACAGCCATCACCTTGTCTCACTCCTCACTCTGGTTGCTGTTTTTCAGGTGACTTTATTGGTCCCGGGGACCCCCTGTGACAGAGGATCGGTGATCAGCGACTACGTACTTCTACAGGTGAGCACTTATAAATATAGCAGACATGGCTGTCAGCATTCACACCTGGTCCCTGGTATCTGAAGGGCCCGATGGTCTTCCTCCAATGCCGCCAGTGCTATAAGTGACACGATCAGGCCACGTCTCAGGGTTCTTATTCCTACAAGTCTCTAGAGCTCTTTGTGCGGTTTTCTGTTGTGACAGGTTAAGGGACATCCTGGCGGTTTTATCTGATGTATTTGTCACTAATCCATTTTGCAGCTTCTGGCGAAGAGAGTAAGCATCATGGATAGCCACGGGGTGAATGTGACTGTGAATAAGAAGCCCTCACCTTCCCGGGTGCGAGTAGCGGTGCGCCTCCGGCCGTACATGGAGAAGGGGGAAGATGAGGTCTGTGTCCGGGGCCTGGACTCGCAGTCACTGGAGATTGTAAACTGCAGAAACCAGCTGGAAACCATGCAGTACCAGTAAGTTCAGTCACCAGCAGTGAGGAAATGTTATGTTGGTAATTTAGAACCTGCTGGGTGACGGAAATGAAATTCGTGATCTTATATGAAGTTTTGGGGTTTTGACCCTTTCTGTGCTCCTCAGGGTTGATGCCTTTTATGGGGACAATGCCACCCAGTGTGAGATCTACAACGGCTCTGTGTATCCACTTCTTCCTCACTTATTAGTTGGGCAGAATGCCAGTGTGTTTGCCTATGGACCAACAGGAGCGGGTATGTAGTGTCCTGGAGGTCCACTTTATTGAAGTCCTGGACTCTGTATAACAAGATCCAAGGGTATATTTAATCTCTCGAAACACAATTTACATCCCAGTGAGGTATTGCTTTTGAGCAAGGGTCTCATTTTGCCCCACTGACCAATCCGATCTCTTTGAGGTATTTGTTGACCTGAATCAATTCATTAGGAAATTGACACTCCAGAGACACTTTGCTGGGAAATCTTTAGAACCTAAAAATATGCTCAACCAGGTTCCTATGTTGACCGACATATCTATTCAGACACCTATCCCCTGTGATCTTAAAGGGAAATCCACCTTCTACCCACTGGATAGTAAAGGTCCCTTCATTGAATACTTCTATGACGTGACAATGCGGGACCTAAAAACTGCTCTGATCAAGCCACGAAGAGAGAACGCCGATAAGGGATTAGATTGTAAAATCAAAGAAAATCTGAGGCATCGAGAGAAACTTGCCATAAAAACCCTCATGAGAAATAGGGACATTGTGATTAAAAGTGCTGATAAGGGGGGGGGGGGGGGGGGGGGATTGTCATCTTGGATACAGAATATTATATAGCAGAATCCATGAGGATCCTTTCAGATAAAAATTTCTATAGACCCCCTTCTAGAGGACCCCACTCGGGATTTTAAGAAATTATTGTATGAGCTTATTTTATCAGGGTACGAAGGGGGTATTATAGATAAAAAATTGAAAATCTTTCTTCAAACTGCACATCCGTCCACTCCACGTTTTTACTTCCTACCAAAGATACACAAGTCCTTAACCAACCCTCCAGGTAGGTCGATCATATCAGGGGTTGGGGGCTTAACAGCGAATTTATCAGCCTATGTGGATAACTATCTGCAAAGATATGTAACAAAGCTCCCTTCTTACATTAGGGACACTGCTCACCTCATAACCTCACTAGAAAACTTTCGTTGGGAAGATGATTTGATTTGGGTAACACTAGATGTGTCAGCCCTTTATACCAATATTAGACATGAACTGGGTATCGCTGCTATAGTCCATATGTTGTCCCAGGATGTACAAATGCCAGACAGAGTTTTTATTTGTAAGGCCATAGAATTTATTTTAAAACACAATTATTTCACTTTTAATAATATCTTTTATCTACAAACCCAAGGCACAGCAATGGGTACGAAATTTGCGCCATCCTACGCTAATTTATTTATGGGTATGTTTGAAGATAAGATTGGCTTTCTATCCCATCCCAATATTAAATTTTATCGGAGATTTATAGAGGACATCATTTTTATTTGGAAGGGGGATAGTGCTAAACTATGTAAATTTATTGAGGAACTGAATTCCAATGATTGGAATCTAACCTTCACCTTGGAATTTAGCGCCACATCGGTCATCTTTTTGGATCTTAAACTTACCATAGAGAATAACAAAATTATTACACAAACTCACTTTAAGACGGTCGATGCAAACAGTTATCTAGAGTACACGAGTTGTCATCACTCCAAGTGGATTAGAAACATCCCCTTTAGTCAATTAAAAAGAATTAGGAGAAACTGCTCTGACGACCGTACGGTAAAAACTCAAATAGGATTCCTCAAGAAGAGGTTCAGGGACAAAGGGTACCCAAAAAAATTATTGGAAGACTCCATCAAAAGGATCTCGAAAACATCCCAATTGGATAGTCTACAACCGAAGGTTGTGAATTCAGCATCTGGAACAAAAGACCCTGGCCTGATGCGGCGTTTGAGTTTGGTCACCAGATACAGCTCCCAACACAATCTCATTCGGGAAATTTTCAGAAAAAACTGGTCCATATTATTAAAGGATCCCCTTTTGAATAAAAGCATCACACCTACACCTATTCTGACGTTCCGTAGAGCTAAAACTCTAAAAAATCTAGTGGCCCCCTCCTGTCCAAAATTAGAGCACGTCTCGGATATGGGGAAAAAAACAAAAGGCACTCCGGGTATATTTAAGTGTAAGAGCAGTAGATGTAAGTGTTGCCTTATGATTACTTATGGCATTAGCAACAAAGAATCCCTCGAATGACGAAATAATTGCGTTCAAACAGCATATGGACTGTAGCACGATGAATGTGGTTTATCTCCTGCGGTGCTCGTGTTCACTTTTACGTAGGCCGTACTACACAATCCCTGCGTGAGAGAATGAACGAGCACCGCTCAAACATTACGAGGAAAGTACTCACGCACAGTGTCTCCAGACATTATGCTAAAATACATGATGGCGACCCTGCATGCCTACGCGTGACACCTATTGAACAGGTCACACACTGCTTCCAGGCATTATGTAAAAAATAAATGTTCTGGATTTTCCACCTAAACACCCTAACACCCTTTGGTCTTAATGAGTCCCTGGAATATGTTAATTTTTGATTTATATTTACTGTTCTCTGGATATACCCGATGAATGATATAATATTTTATTCGTTTTTTGGTCCCATGTCTTTTTTACTTTATTTTATGTTATATATATTTATTCATTTATTAATATTTTATTGGTCTATATTCATATATATCATTTTTTATTGAAGGGGGAGTCCATCTAGTTTTATATATACTCTCTTTATTTTTAGTATTATTATTATTTTTGATTTTTAATATATAACATTTTTTCACCCCATTTATTATTCCTTAATGCCTGCCACTTTATGTGTGATCACTCCCATTTTTCTAAATGGTTCCCCTTCCGGAGGAGTATATGGTTAAAATATGGATGCGGTTATATATACACAATATTTGGTCTATACATCCCTTTGAAACATCTAGGGCACCGATATTGTTATCCCAGGCTGAACCAATTATCCGGTCCATGGTGTGGCGCAGGAGAGGGCCGAGATCTCTGTGGATGGGCGCTGTGCGTTCCACTGTGGAACGCGCCGGGATCCTCCCCGGAGGTTGCGGTGCGTTCCACGGTGGAACGCACAGGAAGTTACATTACAGGCCGCTTGCCGGAAGTGGCCTTGCGTTCCACACTGGAACGCATGGCGATCCGGTTATTATGAGGCCCCTTATCATGGCTTGGAGCCAGATTTAGGGGGTAATGAGGTAAAACCGGCCTAGACTATAGATTATTTCAGAGTAGGGAGGTGGTCCTTGGGGTTATTACAACCATAGATTCCACCAATATTGTCTGAACTTCTACTTCCGGTTTCGGCCCTCTCTCTCAGGGACGCCACCCCATGTGCTTTCCTTATTCTATTTAAGCGTCCATTAAAGGGGAAGGACATACAGTGGAACTATCTCCCTCTGAAGTATTGGAGACCCCTGTCTAAAAGACCCCTGAAGGTAAAGATTGAGACAAGTTAATAAATGTAGATATAGACTAATTATATTTGGATTGATGATCGAGTCTGAATTATAAATGTTTAAAAGGTTTATACGATATTGTTTACATTTTCAATGCCTAATAGTTTGATGTGCAAGTGTAATTACACTGTACTGGATATGTATAGTAGAATTGTTTTTACATCTAGCCTTTCTTGTGTAAAGATTTTAATTTATAATCTATATATATATATATTTTTTTTTTATGTATTGGAATATGTGCGTATTTGTATATCTGTCCATCCTGGGTACTAAGTTATTCTACATGTTTTACTTTATTCTATATATTTTTCTTTTGGATACCCCTGAAGAAGGGTTATGAAACCTCCGAAACGCGTTGGGATATTTTGTATTTTTCCTATATAATAAACTGCTATTGATCAGAAGCCTCATCGTTTGGCGGCCATCAATCGTTATCATCTGATATGCGATCCTGGCTAGGGGGGCAGTTGGTCACGGGTGTCTTGAGCTTCATCCTGTGACTACCCCCCCTGTGAAGTGAGTACTCTAATCCTCAGAATTACTAACTTCCTGCTAAGGAGATTATTCTGTATCGTCACCTGACTAAAGGGGTGATTGATTACTTACCCTATTTATCTCCTCCATACTCTTGGGAGTGGCGCCTTCTATAGTGTTTTCTTTTTGGGTCACGTCTGGTTGGATCCATTCAGTTGTTTGGATCCACTAGACAGGACTCATCCAATACTGGTATCTCTGTATACCAAGTCATCTTTTCCAGGTAAGACCCACACAATGCTGGGGAGCCCAAGCGAACCGGGTGTCATACCACGAGCTGTGAGAGGCCTGCTGCAGATGACTCGGGAGGCAAATTATAAGCTTGAGGAGGAGAACTGGAGCTACTCAATGACCATGTCCTATGTGGAGATCTATCAGGAGAAGGTGGGTCCCTGCGTGCTGCCCTGCCAGAGATTATCCATATCTGCGAGAACTGTCTAACATCTGTCTTCTCAGGTGATGGATCTTCTGGAGCCCACGAACAAGGCCCTTACAATCCGAGAAGACAAAGACCACAATATCCTCATCCCGGGGGTAACTCAGAAGACCATCAACACCTTCTCAGACTTCGATGAACATTTCATTACTGCAACCCAGAACCGCACAGTGGCCTGCACCAAACTGAACAACCGCTCCAGCCGTAGCCACGCTGTGCTGCTCATCAAGGTGAGAGGGGGGGGGAGGGATAGAGTTTGCTGTTCCCTGGATTGTCAGATAACTGGTGTCTCCACCTTCCGTCTTCTGTAGTAGTTCTGCATCTTGGGGCTCATGCCGGTCTGCAATGCACAGGCACTGGCCGTGTGCCCACCGCTTGCGGATACATTCACTTGAATGGGTCCGCGATCCACAAGATTAAGTCATGTTCTATTTTTTGGTGGTGTAGAAGCACAGACTGAGATCCCACAGAAGCGCTCCATAGTGCTTCAGTGGGCTTCCATATCTTACGGACCCATTTGCTTGAATCTGTGATACAGCACACACGGCCGGTGCCTGTGTATTGCGAACCCGCTGTTTGTGGGCTGCAATACGGGCTGCATGAGCCCTTAAAGGGCTTCTGTCACCCCACTAAACGCATATATATATTTTTTTTGTCTACTTATAATCCCTATCCTGCCATATTACCATACATTATGTTGTTAATTTTCGTTCAGTAAATTTAGCCAAAAACGTACTTTTATGATATGCTAATTACCTTTCTACCAGCAAGTAGGGCGTCTACTTGCTGGTAGCAGCCGCAGAAAACCGCCCCCTCCTTGTGTTGATTGACAGGGCCAGCCGCGATCTCCTCCTCCGGCCGGCCCTGTCAGCATTTCAAAAATCGCACGCCTGTGTTGATTCGGCGCAGGCGCCCTGAGATAAGGAGGCTCGCCTCCTCAGCACTCCCTCAGTGCGCCTGCGCCGATGACATCTTCTCTTTCGGTGACGTCATCGGCGCAGGCGCACTGAGGGAGTGCTGAGGAGGCGAGCCTCCTTATCTCAGGGCGCCTGCGCCGAATCAACACAGGCGTGTGATTTTTGAAATGCTGACAGGGCCGGCCGGAGGAGGAGATCGCGGCTGGCCCTGTCAATCAACACAAGGAGGGGGCGGTTTTCTGCGGCTGCTACCAGCAAGTAGACGCCCTACTTGCTGGTAGAAAGGTAATTAGCATATCATAAAAGTACGTTTTTGGCTAAATTTACTGAACGAAAATTATTAACAACATAATGTATGGTAATATGGCAGGATAGGGATTATAAGTAGACCAAAAAAAAAATGCGTTTAGTGGGGTGACAGAAGCAGATGAATAGAATTTATTTTCTTTTATTTTTTATTTTTATTTTTTTTATTAAACAAGTTTTTCAAAGTACAGAAAAGGCATATGCATGTACAGTCAAATCTGGTACTCGGAAAATTGTCAAGATTTTTACCATAATTGACATCCACAGTACGACAGTAAAAACTGACTAAACAAAAATATACCCTTTCAGATGTATCCCAACATACAACTCCCCCACCCAGCGATGAGACGAGTACTGTAACGCTAGTATAAATATTGAGTGTCAGGGCGCTGAAGAAGATAAAGCAGACACCCTAGATGTGATCTTGTCCTCTGCACCTTCCATGATAAGGGTCCATTCAAACGTCCGTAGTGTATTGCAGATCCGCAATAGACCCAGCCGGCACCCCCATAGAAATGTCTATTGTCCGCAATTGCGGACAAGAATACGACATGTTCTATTTTTTTTTTTTTTTTCCGGAGCCGCGGACCGGAAGACTGTAGGCATGCGGCCGTGTGAATGGAGCCTAAGCCTGTCTCTCCACTCCTCCATCCCAGGTCACCCATCATAGTTATTGCCAAAATCGCTCCTCCCAACACAGCCAAGGCAGTTATAAGTCAACCTGTACCTCATTAATCCTAGAAGATACCCACTTGTCCCAGATTTATGTGACCTTGGCCAGGCATTGCCTTTAACTATATACTCCTTTTTCCAGGCAGAGGATCTCGTCCATGCTGTTCAAGAATTCAACCCTGGAAGGTGGTTGAGGTCTAAGCCAGTATCTAGATGAATAGAATTTCAGAATCAATATGGCCGCCCCAGTCTGACTTCACACTGTCCCTATATTACTCTGTGGTGGAAAAAAACAAAAACCCACACCACCACCACCACCTTTTTACTCTTCTTTTCACCCGTCTGTCCCCAGGTTGTTGTTTCGAGGCTTTTCCTCATTCAGATTGTGCAGGAGATCTGACTTGCACTGTAATAAAAGCTCCCCTGTCTGCGCTGCATTGAGGGTGAGCGCAATTTTTTGTTCTGTCTGTTAATGGTATTATGGCGCATTAGCTTGGAAGACTGCCGGAAATTTACCGTAATAATTCCCAGAGGGGATGAATGGAAATTATGAGAATGCAGAATTTTAGTGTTTGATTTATTATGTGGCAAGATGATAGCAGAGGTTAACGTGCTTCCCAGCGTTAGCAGTAGGTAGCGCTGTTGTTGAGGAAGGGTGGTAGATATGCATGCCTACTGGGGCATACATATATATATATTTGCAGTGCATAATCCCCTCAGAGGGCGATGTGCGCAGATGTGCCCAGCACCCGCGCCCATCTGCCTCTGATATTCCCCAGGGGCTCATTCATGCCCCTGTGGGGATAGATATATGTATGCCCCCTTGATTGTGCCCCCTTGAGATATTGCCCCCTTGAGATATTGCCCCCTTGAGATATTGCCCCCTTGAGATATTGCCCCCTTGAGATATTGCCCCCTTTGATAAATATATGCCCCCATATGTACTGTCCGTTCATATATGCTTATAGATGTGCCCCAAGCATCTATAGGCATATATGCCGGAATCATGCTGCCTGGTGGAGGAGACCGACAGTTGGACAATCATGTCCAGCGTCGGCCTCTACAAAGGACAAAGGATCAATGAGATCCTCTGCCCTTTGTCACCATCTCCGATCGCGCCGGAGATGGTACGCCTAACAGACATGGGAACAAAGCGTTCCCATGCCCCTGTGAGTGGCTGACCTCCGGCGCTATAATTACAGCGCCGGAGGTAAGCGTCCGCTTCACAGGCGGGAGGATCAAAGGATCCTCCCCCTGGAAGCGCGCTCCAAGATCCTCGGGCCGGCGCGGTGACTTCACATCACCGCGCCGGCCCACGTGTTCAGGCCGGCCGTGCGCATGCGCACGGCGGCAAAAGGAGGACTGCGAGCGGGCGCCGCCAAGTTGTCCAAGACACCACCGGGCAGGACATCACCCCTGGACTGACGAGCCCCCCTGGACAACGAGCAGAACATTAAGTATCATTAACCCCTTTTTCCCTCCCTATACCACCAACGATTAACCCCTGATTACTCCCCTTACCACTATACCACCAACGATTAACCCCTGATTCCCTGCATTACTCCCCTTACCACTATCCCACCAACGTCTAACCCTTTAATTCCCTGACCCCATATTGCTAACCCCCTGATTTACCCTAGTCCCTGCCACTCCTGATTAACCCTATCTACTCCCTGATATAGTCCCTGCCCTGATACCCTATTTGTGCCTCCTGGTTAACCCTATCCACTACCTGCCCTGATATCCCTATTGTGAACCCTATATCATACCCCTGAGCCCCCCCTTAGGGTTTGTGGTCTGCTTATCCCCAGCAAAACCACCGTTAACCCTCGTCGTTCCCCTAGGGATAGAATATTAGTCAGGTGGGTGGGTTGTTAATGTTACTTGGATGTGTGAACTGTCTAGTTAGTTTATGGGTGGAATTTGGGAACGTGTAGTGTAGTTGAGTACTGTATATTTAGTGTTGTGTTGACAGTATTGTGTGCGTAGTGTATTGTAATAAATACTGTGTTACTTGTACCCTTTGTGTAGTGTGTACTTGTTAGCGGTAGTAAGTAAGGCGCATGCAGCTAGTATAGTGATTAGTGTAAGGCATAGCGAAGATATTGTGTAATTGTTATTATATAAAGGCATAAATAGGCGGAGTCATCACTAGACGGCTCCTCCTATTTAGGAATACTAATTACCGATATTCGCATAATATTGGTGATTAATATTCCCCCTTTACATTGGCGAGCCAGGCCCACTGCGTGGATTTTGCGTTTGTTTTTGGTCTTAAGGCTGAGGGTCGCTGGTACTGTGAATTATCGGGCAGGAGAGACGCGGTCAGCAGAGTGTCTGAGCGTCTAGGACCCGATAATTGGACAGGAGAAGCGATACTTCCCTTACAGTACCAGAAATAAAACAATCTTTTGCAGAGAATCTATAATCTGTGTACTAATATTTTTGTATTTGCTTTACACTTCACCGTCGCTGGGGTGTGAAGGATACGTCACGGAAAGAGATCCATCTTCGTTGGAGGTACATAGAAGTCCGGCTGGTCGGGAAGAAGCGTTCCGGAAGAAAAGGACTTCTTTCAAGCAGCTGCAAGGGACGGGAAAGTACAGCACCAACAAGAAGATGGAGGCTCAGAAAAATGTGAGTATGAACTTCTCCACACTCCAAAAATAGCACTTTTAATCCCATTGTTCCTACTACATACAAATCCGCTGAGCTGCTGTGGTCCGCTTTACTGGACCAGGCTTACGCTCATGACCGGGTTTGTATTAGTAGGAGTGTCTTCAATAAGAACACCAAACGCCTCCAAATGCTAGCCAAATTGGTTCTTTCCTATGAGGATACCATTTGGAAGGTGGAACACAGAGACACTTACCAGCACAAGAAAGGCAGGGGAGGTTGCGGACAAGGCAAACTTCCACTGCAATTGTTGTGTTGATAACTGTAAAAGAATTCACACACTAGAGGTTCAATTACAAGAGGAAGCCCAGTGTACGGTCGAGAGGGGAAGAGAAATCTGTGTGTTAGAGTCGAGACTCTCGGATAAGGACAGTCTCTACTCTGACATGGACAGAGAGCTACTCCGGCTGTACACTGAGATTAATCAGTACAGGAACAATACGGTATCTACGGATGATTGTTCAGATGAGGGAGGACCTGGCTGCAAAGACGCAAACCATTGCAGACTTGCAGCGGGCAATCTCCAATTTGTCCAGGCCTAGTACCAATGGTATGGTGCCCACGAAACAAGTTTGTGTTTCGGGAACGGCACAGGAGGAGACAGCGGCGACAGCGCCAAGGTCTTCGACGGATAATACATCCGCAGTGGTAGACACTAGGGGACATGTGGAGCGGTCACTACGATTCACCCCGACACCCGGGGAGAATAGGAGTAGCAACCGTTACCAGGAACAGGACAACGGTTGGGGAGAGGAGAGTGGAGGATATTCCGCTTCCAATCCGCCAACACGTCCGGAAAAACAGGAAGATATGTATCCTAACCATTCAAGTATGGAAAGGATAAACTTCCTGTTACGGATCTGCAAGGAGATCCCAAAATATGATCCCCATGTAGATCCGTTCGCTTCATGCGATATTTTCGAAGGTCACTGTAACAAATATTCAGTGGCTCCGGAATATCGCATGGAGCTGTTCAGATTATGGTTACCAACACACCTTAATCAAAGGTATGAGGTAACGGGGAGGATGCAACCCACGAATGGCCAGTTTCATGATAAGGAAGAACGTCTCTCCATACTCACGAGACTGGCCACGGGTCACTGGGATGTCACTCCAGAGGTCCTGTCAAAATTCAAGCCTACTATACATGATGAACCCTTGTCATTGTGTAGTCGGTTTGAAGCAATGTACAGGAGGGTTACCAAAGATCAGGGTATTGGGATTCCACAAGGCATGGTGCGCATGTTTGTGGAAAAATTCCCATATCTTGATACTGCAATCCGGCTGAGTGCAGCTAGGGAGCCGTCCCTCACGGACGCAGCCATGATTATTGAGCAGTGTAGACAAGACATACTGCTCAGTAAGAGGTCTGTGAAAGTGAGGGAGCGTGTGCCTGTATACGGTAGGTCACAAGACGACCGGGTACAACACACGAGGTATACATCCACCGTTCGCCCCACGGCCCCACCGTTGGAAAGGGCAGGAAACTTTCGTTGTTTCCTGTGCTTACAAGAGGGGCATATAAAAAGAAATTGTCCACAGTGGTTACACATTAACCGGACAAATTCGGATAAAAATGGCAATAATAACGGTTTCAGGATGAAACCCAATTTTGCCAGGCCTGTGGGGGGACAGGGTGATATGAATCTGGGACATTCATCAGGGCAAGCACCAAAATGCTTGGCGGTCATGAATGTCCCAGGGGGCGTTGAATAAAGAGATTCCACACCTAAGGATCAGGAACAGAGCGCAAGAGTGGCAGTATGTACCACACAAGTACCTACTGGGAGTCTGGTGGATATCGAATGAAGATTAGGGGTCCCTAAAGAGTTGGCACCAGTATGTCCAATCATACTGGAGCCTTCAGGGAGACCCCATATAAAAGCCACGATAAAAGATAAAGAAACGGAAGTCATGCTTGATACTGGGGCGGAAATCTCCATTACCAATATCAAGCATGATCTACTCCCCAACAGCCCTCAGTGTGTGGTGATCGGATTTGATCACCAACAAGGGGGGGTGAAGGCCCACAGAATTGATGAGGTAATCATTCAGATTACCAGGTGCACTACCCTCAGGATACCCATGTGGTATTACCCCGGTTCTGATAACATTATCGGAACCGATGTAATGACACAAAATGGGTGGATCCTGGATCTGGCAAATTGCATTGTGTGGAGAGGTCCCAGACGAGCCAAGGTGTTTGTCATTCAACGCCAGTATCTGGGACCACCTTTGCCAGCAGTAGATAACTCTACTGATGTGCTGGAACACAAGTGGCCTGAGGTCTCACACAATCCAGACCTTGAGCCTATTGTGTACAAGCACCCTGATCTGTAGGCCCAAAGTAAGAATGACTGTGGCAGACTGATTGGCGTTTTGGTAGACATAGAGGGTCCTGACCCTCCACCTCAACGCCAATATCGATTTCCACCAGAGGCCACCCATTCAATTATGGACACAATCCTTGAATTGAAGACTAGGGGTGTGGTCATTGAGGGCAACTCAAAGTGCAACAATGCCCTCTGGCCAGTTAAGAAAAAGGACACGAATGCATGGAGGCTGACCATAGACCTCCGTGTCCTTAACAAATACACCCCAATGTCAGCCCCGGTGGTGGCCCAAACTCCCGACATCATGGCCAGAATAAGTGGCGAAAGCCGCGTATTCTCGACCATCGATGTTGCCAACGGGTTCTTCTCCATCGAACTCACGGAGTCGTGTCGGTACAAATTTGCCTTCACGGTGGGGGACAAACAGTACATGTTTGCGGTACTGCCCCAGGGGTTCCATAGCAGCCCCACGTATTTCCATCAGGCATTAGCGGCTGTGCTGAGTGTATTCTCACGACCGGAATGCCTTTTACAATACGTGGACGACTTGCTTTTGCATACAGAGACCATGGAGGAACACTTGGTTCTGTTGAAAGAGCTGCTAGGACTCCTGGCAAAGTCAGGACTCAAACTGAGTCCCCATAAGGCAAATCTGGCTAAAGCAGAGGTAACTTTCCTTGGGGTCCAAATTTCCTATGGAACCAAAGGTATCATGATGACCCGTGTGGAAGCCATGGTAAAGTTACCCAGGCCTGGCACCCTTCAGGATTTGAGAAAATTCCTGGGGGTCGCCAACTTCATGAGGGAGTTCATAGAGGATTTCGCGGCCAAAGCGAAGCCTCTCTACGAACTCCTTCGGGGAGAGGAACCCTCAATCAAAGGATGGTCCGATGCGCAGGAAGAGGCCTTTTCAACCCTGAAAAGGGACCTCTCCTCGGCGCCTGTGTTGGCCACTCCACATTCAGATGGGGAACTGGCCATACAGGCGCATGCAGGGATCGAGTCTATCGCAGCGGTCCTGGTACAGAAAGTAGGCTACGAGACCAGACCGCTGGGATACTTCTCCAGGCTGCTTTCGCCCGTCGAACGAGGGTTCGATGAATGCGCCAAGCAATTGGCAGCCATACACTATGCTGTTAAGACCACTGAGCATATTGTTGGCTTCCGGCCCCTCACTTTGCAGACTCCACATTCACCGTTGACCCTTTTACTCCGTGATACTCTCCCTGGAGTCTCCCAACAGAGATTCGGGAGATGGATCATGGATCTCAGCGGCCGGAATCTGCAGGTGGACCACAAGGCCAAGTATGTTCTGTCCCAGTTGCTTAACCTGACTGGAACTGAACATGACTGTGGCCAACCGGTAATGGACGACTCTCCACAGATGTTCAGGACTGACAAGCATCCAGATGACAGAGTCATCTTTGTTGATGGCTCTCGGTTCTATCTGGATGGGGAATATGTCACAGGTTTTGCTGTGCTGGATGAGACCACTGGTACCCAGAGTCTTGTCCGGTTACCAGGTCACATGTCAGCACAGCGGGCAGAGTTGGAGGCTGTTAAAGAGGCTCTGCTTCTTCACCCTCCAGGGAAACTAACTATATATAGTGACAGCTCATATGTAGTTCGCTCCCTCACATTGCACCTGGACGTTTGGAAGAGAAGAGGATTTGTGGACAGCCAAAACAAACCTCTGGCTCATGTGTCAGTCCTGAAGGAGCTGTGGGAGTGGGGTATGGCACACGTGGCGGAAGCAGCCATCATAAAAATCCCGGCGCATCAAAAAGGGGATGAACCTTTGACAATAGGTAACAACCAGGCAGACGAACTGGCAAAACTAGCAGCAGTATCTGGGACCTTTAGGGAACCAGGCACTGAGCCACTGCCCGCATTCCGGATTTCAGCACATACCCATCTGAGTGACAGCCCGGTGTCATTCGAGGAGGAACAAGCTAAGGATCCTCTTCTAATGACACACATCCAAGTACCACAGCATCCCTGGTCCTTACAACAGGGGATCCTGTGTCACGACACCGGTACACAGTCGCTTCCTCTCCCGGTGGTTCCTCAGCATCTGCAAGCAGAGCTGACACGGTTGAACCACCAAATGTTTGGACATCTTGGCCGGAATAAGCTCTTGCCTCTCCTGAGAGACAAATTGTACTGGCCCGGAATGTCCAACACAGTAGAGGAGGTTACGCAACAGTGCCTGGTGTGTGCTCAGGTTAACGCAAGGGCATCTGCCTTGAAGCCAGTGTTACAGCGGGTTCCTCCTGCCGATGGTCCATGGTCCGCTATCCAAATTGATTTCATCGGACCTTTGCCAACTGGGAGTCGTAACTGTCGTTACGCCCTGGTGGTAGTGGATGTCTTCTCGAAGTGGGTAGAAGCCATCCCTACGGTCAATGATTCGGCCTCCACCACTGCCCGTGTTCTCTGGGAACAAGTTCTGTCACGATGGGGGTTACCCAGATTGATAGAATCCGACAGAGGGACCCATTTCACGGGTAAGGTCATGAAAGCGCTTTGTGGTCTCCTAGACATAAAGCAAAGGTTTCATGTCCCTTATCACCCTCAGTCAGCGGGCATCGTAGAGCGGATGAACCGGACCATCAAAACCCGGCTTTCCAAGGCACTGCTGGAGAAAGGTTCCTCTTGGGTAACCTCCCTTCCAGCTGTGCTAATGGGTATCCGAGCCACAGAGGCCTCTAGTACCGGTATCTCCCCATTTGAACTCATGACCGGACGTAAGATGCCCCTATGTCTACCAAACGAACCCCAAGTGTCGGAGCCCACGAAGAACGCCATCGCCAGGGACTTGTTTCTTCAACAGGTTCAGCAGAACCTGAAGGAGTTACTGCCTCATGCAGCTATACGGTTACACAAACCGTATCTACAGGGGGAAACACCTATGCCCTCTGTAGGAGAAATGGTAATGGTGAAAGTCTTTCGTCGGGTCGGCCCATGGGACGCAAACTGGGAAGGACCGTACAAGGTCCTTGAAGTGATGGGGGACACCATGCTGAAGGTACAAAGGCCTATCACGAGCAAGAAGAAATCCCGTAGACGCCAGGAAGTTTTTTGGATTCACATCGACCAGGCCAAAGCCACCCGAGCCTCCCCAACTCAATAACGAAGACCGTTCCGAGTTGGGTGAGGGGGGGGGGGGGGGAGAAAATGGCTTGGTGGATCGAAGGTGAATCCGATACACTTATACACATTCCATCTCATTGCAGAACACAAGAGGGAGACACTCCATGGGACCTCACTACCAGGGAAGAGCTAGGCATCCTCTGAATGGGATACGTATCCAGCTTGTGACACTGGTGGTAAGCATGTTGGTGGCAGGCTCAGCCTCTTCAGGGGAGGACCTGGGGACTAATATTGGTATGGCCAGCATATCACTTGATGGACGCGGCCTTTTAATGGTGGAATGTTTGGGTGGCAAAATCCTGGAACCATACGAGCACGTTACCTTTACACCAGGTCAATGGTATCTGTATGGTTTCCAGAGAGAGGGTTTTGCCAACGGTGTAATTCAGCATTATACCCCGGTGGAGAATGTGTCTGCCATACAACATGACTTGCACGCTCTCTGTCTCAAGGAATACAGGCATTTTCAGGACTTGGACCCTGTACCTATCAAATCCTTAAGATGGGTGTCTAGGAATCCACACCTGCACCCTTACCAGCAAGTGAGAGCCAACACTACCTCAGTGTTGTGTACAAAGGAGGGTTTGCTGAGTCCTGAAGATGTCACTGGGGCAGAGTACAGCGGTTGGTATATCCTGAAAGCTACCTTCCTAGGGAAGGATAGCAGAAACGGGTTGAGGGTTAGGACATATTTCGATAGGCCCATTCCGGTAAAAGGCACCCTGAAGGCTTATTGTATGTTGAGGGATTCCCAGATGATTATCACCAGGGAATCCAGTTATGTACAGGGACATGTATCCACAGATTACTTGCGAACCAGCATAATGATGTTAAAGTTAAATTGCAGTGACTCTGATCAGGCCATCTGGAATGATCAGAGTGGTCCGGTAAAACTGGAGGGTTTGTATCGAGCCACAGTTTTAAAGGTACGAACCGATGCCAAGGACCCAAGGTATGCGCAGTTAAAGGGGTCTCCATCCATATGGTCTTTCATGATTACGATCATGAGAGACAACTGCGTTCCTGAGGTGACGGGATACTATTTCGTCACCTATGCCCACTGGGAACAGGATACCCAGATGGTGATGTTAGACACTAATCCCTGGAGGTGGGATTTAGTGTGTAATGGGGTGGACACCCCTACAGTGGATGTATGGATGGATGGTACCCCTATGACTGAGGAATACGGGGTAGGTATGTGTCTTCCGATTGGACAGACCCCAGAGGCAGGGACATTAACTTTGACATCAATATAGACTGTTCATTCAAGTGGCCTTTTTGCGAGGCAGCCGACGAAGGGTGCTGGACCTTTACTCTTTAATTTTTTACTTTAATCTTGTCAAGAAATGTAACCTACTTGTAGTTTAACTAATCATAAAGTTTATGCATTAGATTTCTGTCGTAAAAGTACACACAAAATTGTGATACATTTATTCCAAGGTAAAACTTGCGTTCCCCAATCTTTAGAAGAAGACATATGAAAAGCCCTTTATTGCATTTCAGCCTATTCAACCTTCTGATAACGAAATTGAATATGCTGAAATGGGGGGATTTGTCGTGCCTTTTCATAGGTAAATACATTGATATCCAATTCATTTTTAGTAAAGATGGATCTTCATTACCTTTAAGAGCCATGCTCCACTATAGTTACAATTTTGTATGTCTTGAGAAGGCCAAAGTAAGGTCACACGAAGGTTTCTACTTTTTAGTGTTATTCTTCTCATGAATGTACCAGTCTGAGAAGAGGCCTCCTTATCTACTGATAAATTTATGACTGGAGGTAAAGATGAGCTCTATGCAGCTGGTGATGATTACCTATACAATTAGGCATTTATTAATGAAACAAAATATATAATATGTATGTATTTATTTAATGAGCCTTAGTCCTTAGAATAAGATAATCAGTAGAACATATAATATATATTATACTGTTATATGTGATGAAGACAACATGTATCCAGTATATTATATATATTTCTCATTAGGAGAATCTTTGTCTCTAAAAGAGTGTCTGTGCAGATGTGTTTTGTAACAATTATTCACCTCTTTGGTATGAGAGGAGATACTGATATCCCTGAGTAAACAAAGCCAGTGAAGTTATTTACGATGAACAAATAAACAGTGTGAGAAACAGTCAGAAGAGACGCCTAGAGGTCTGTCTCTAATTGCTACAAGTGTCAAATCTAATCCCTATAGCCTTGAATTAAAGCTTTTAAGGTCAATTGTATATTATACCTTTATTCAGACTTACAGAAGTTAACCCTTTATACTATGATGCAAATAGCTTACACAGCAGTGCCACCTAGGTATGAGTAGGTGACATTACAACAGTAGCAAAAGTGCATTCTGGGTAAGGTTATGATGTCATTTCTTATCAATAGTCACACCCATCCGATTATGATTGGGAACTTCCAACTAGGAAGGTGTGTCTAACTGATAAGTTTGTGTTCATAAACCATACACAGGGGGGGAGAAAAGGACAGAGAACAGGAACACACACACAAGAGAGGAAAGAGAAGTAAAGCTGTCTAGAGGGGTCTATCAAGATGGAAGCCATGGTGAGATGTGCTATGATGGACCACCCAGCTTTCCTAGGAGCAGAAGTGAGATTTCTACTAGGACTTGGTAAGAGATACAGAAAATGATATTTCATTTTATTAAGACTAATTTGATAGTGTGGGTGAAATTATACCATCTAGATTGGCGAATAAATACATAATTAAATTAATTAATCATCTCCATATTGAGATGTAGTTTTAGGATATTGTGAGGCTTCATTCTACCTGCAGAAGAATCAAGACTCATAATCTAGCAAAGTAGTAAATAATTGCTTAGATATATATATATATATATATATATTGATAGAACATTCTTCGCCAAGCTAAGTGATGGTTTCCCACAGGAAAGACTTATTTCGAGTCCTTTCCATTTAAGATATGGTCTAGCAAAGATCCTATATCTGTCATTTGTCTTAATAGTCTTACCAAAGTCATATGTGTGAAAATAGTCCAGGATGGGGCGGAAGGATAGTTATCTCTTCTAAGTTATATCCTTGAATGGATTTGCCCATGCCTGAAGTCATGTGACGTGTAGTTGGTTAGAGGGGGGTGGAATGTATTTAGCATTCCATATTGATGTCTAGGATTAGACAGGCCCGTCCTGATATCATGAGGCTTTCTCTGAACAGTAGTAATGTATATAAATTATGTTCCTATTTGATATCCTAACCTAATAATAGCTTGGTTATAATGTGACAAGTTATTTCCACTCACATGTATTGTTAAGCTTGTAATGCTTTATATTAACGCTATATATATTCATTTGCATGTATCATTGTGTTTATCTACTTATATATGTTTATAATCTTGTAACAATAAATCTGCATATTTTTATAAACCTGTGTATTGTTGTATAATGCAGAACTACATGTTTTATCATTAACGTCATCTCTCGTCAAAAAGAACTTATTTATCTGAGGAAATAGTCGGCCTCAGATGTGAATTGTATCAATTAGGTTGTCTACGATTCACCAGGTCATGATTTTAAGAATTTATGACAAATTTTATAAATTAATTTTTTTTCTAATTAATAATTTTTATGACCATAATTAATAATTCTTAATTGAATTATTACCACCCGACAATAACAAGGGAGCCACAAACAGCGTGTCACAGTAAAGCTATACGCTTACCCTGACTCGCACTATGGCTTGCTTCGCTGTTTACATAGCTCTCATGCATTGCAGTGGGAACTACCGAAACGGTGCAGAGACGGCCTCCGCTGTTAATCCGCCACCTGGTGGTTTCCTATTAGTCTCGTCTTGTCTTCGTAACAGCAAGAAGGGACAACTTTTTTTTTTTTTTTTTAAAGAAATTATTTCTTTTTCAGTTGGAGGACCTGGCCTCTATAGAAGGGATATCTGCCAAATTAGTCGACATATTTTTAGAGGTAAGACTCCATGTTTTGTGTATGGTTACAGCTCTGAGATACAAGCAATGATCGGAGTTTTACTTCTGTTGTGTGAGGGTGAAGATCCAATACTGACAGTTCTCCCTCTCCACAGGCCAACATCCTGAGAATAGTAGCAAGATGAAGACGCCCCAGGACCCTTCACTTCTCACTGAGAAGCCTTCACCTCATGGATTCTATGAAACCTCTTATTCGACTGCCTCGTGTACATTCCTATAGTCTCCACCAACCCCCTGGTACATGAGGCTAGTGGGGGGCCTCCTTGTGTTCCACCTCTCATTGTGACTCTTTACCCTCCTCAGTGTGAGGTCGGCGATGGCAGGAGCGTTGTCTTATTTTTGGATTATTTTTATTATCATTTTTTTATGTATTTGGTTGAATCTGTGCAGTGAGCCGCCCCCCACCCCACACAGGCATCATACAGATGTGTCTATAGGATCTCCATATACTTACACCATGTAACCACTGTTGTGTATATAAGATGAATCAGTTTAGGGAGACTGAACAGACCGCCCTGCCCTGGGTAGAAAACGTAGCCCCGGCAGCCTGGGGAGTAATGCAGGTTGAAGTATAATGTAAGTTATTTGCTCATCTGTATGGATCCTGTGTGTCCAGATACTGGGTCCATATGAGCTGCGGCCAGTGAAGTCTATGTTTTACTTGTTTTACTCTAGCCATATGTCCTGACAATGAAACGTGTATGTTTTTGTGAAGCCTGAACTTTGTGTTAATAAAACCTATAATTTTTTTAAATTTAAATCTTCTCCAACCGCGTGAGAAAGCTATAGAAATATCAATGAAAATTGCTGCGTGTAATTGGGAATAATAACTGTAATCCAAAAGCATCAGCTACGAATACACAGAATACCCAGGACAAACCAGCGTGGAGGTCCCTGTGTGTAGCCTGACCTACTATCACAGAACGCTTCAGTGTGGCGCTGACTGTGGGTGGTGTGGCCTCCTTCTCCCTCAACCCCTGGGCCACAATGTCCTCTACAGTATAAACAATTAGGCGTCAAGCCCCTTGCTATTGGCCACATATGTACCAGGTATACATTTTCCCCTTTGCCTTATGACAGCACCCTTGAAGAGACCCGTTTCCTCCTCTAGACAATGCAAACCAGAATTGTTTAAAGGAAGGGTTCCTTGCATGTCTGTGGGCTGTGCCTGAATGCCCATCCGTGGCATGGACCTCTGTGTATTCTCACCAGAGTATAACGTCACTTCCGGTCCATGAGCAGAGCAAAGGAAGCGATCACTGATGAAGGCCATATGTGGGAGAAGCCTACAAGTGCATGCCGGGAGAAAAGCCCAGCCAGTTCCTTGCATCAAACCATGCAACTGAGGTTGAACGCTGTGTGCTTGTTATGTGGCTGGTTCCATGAGCTTGTACTACCATGATGCAAGCAGTTCAGCGGTACACTCCAGTACAAGGGTAAGGTGCCCAGCATTTTTTTATTTATTTTTTCTGCATGGATGATTGATAGAGATTATGGTTTATGTTCAGGTCTCTAAGCATGCTGGGAGTTGTAGTTTTGCAACAGCTGAAGGGGTGGCAGGTTGGCCATCCCTGCTCTAGAGCTAAGGAGAGGGTCTGTGTAGTGTGCAAGAAAAAGCTGTCCTCTTAATCTTTATATCAGAATTGTATTAAGTTAATGAAGGAGGAAACCCTATCCCTGATAGGAAGTATGAAAGGGGTCCTGTAGTTCTTCCTCTGGATAGATCATCAGCATCTGATCGGTGGGGGTCCAACAACCAAGATTCCCGGGATTCGGCGGGTGTCCCGGTTGTCGGACCCCTGCGATCAGATGCTGATCTGTCTAGAGGATAGATCATCAGTTAAAAAGAACTGCAGAACCCCTTTAAGTTGCTAGTTTTTGAGTCTCGGTGGGCTGCTTAGAAGTCGTCCTAGTTACCTCTTTAGTTCGGTCATGTTCCCTCTCCAGTTACTGTGAGGTGTTGTCAGGTTTTGGAGGAGGAGGGAGAATTGTATTTGGCTGTGGATCCTTCTGGATATGAGCCACCGGGGAAGCCGTTTTTCCCTGCGGAGAATACTAATGTTCTGGTTTAAAGCTGTGAGAACAAAAATGGGGCTGGATGATGAGAAATTGCCACAGTCCATACAGATTGTGATTAGGGATGAGCGAATCGACTTCGGATAAAATGCGAAGTCGATTCACATAATACTTCGTTCCAATACTGTACGGAGCAGAAGCTCTGTACAGTATTGGTTCCGATGAGCCGAAGACTTGAGACTTCGGGTAATAACTCCATAAATGAATTTGTACTGTAAAAAAAAACATTTTCTCCAACGGCACTACATGGAGGGTTATCCCACCGCCTTCAGGGACAGGAAATCGTTTTTGAGACCAGCCAATAAAGGGCCCCCTCCCTTGCCAGTTGTTTTCCTGTCCCTCAGAAGGTCGGGAACTCGTGCACCAGCTAGTATTCGCGCGGCCTTCAGGTTTGTTAGCCTGGCGGTGTCACAGGGGAAAGGATCGCGTGACACGGCAGTGTGATCCCTCCTTCCCTTAGGTATAATCCCAGCTTGGGCTGGTCACCCCGGGCTGTATCCCCGCGTTCCTGTGGAACCTGGGAACGCTCCCATAATCCTATAGCTGCTGCGCACGCGCCTCTGTGACGCGGGTTATTGCGTCATCAGAAGGGGCCGTGCGGCGCATAGGAAGGGGACGGAGCTCCGCAGCACTAAGGAGGAGGAAGTAGGGGCTGCCGGTGTCCTTGTGCAGCTACCAATCGCTCCTCTAACCAGGACTACCAGGATGATACAAGCTGAAGGTGACTCCCCCAGAAAGCCCACAGACACCTCCAGGCCTTCTAGCCCGGTAAGCCTCCTCCCTGTTCTATGTATGAGGGGGGGGTTTTTACGCACTAGTAAGTTATGTTAAGCTTGCACCCGTTTCCTTTTGATGGCGGTTCCAAAAAAAAAAAAATGAAAATATTTCTTAAATGAAACTATTCCTGACGTTTTATGTCTCCTAGGGGAGAGAAACCTCCTAAAACGGGAACAGTCCATTAAAAGATGATGTGCCATCTCATATAAAAAAACCTTTGTCAGAAATGTGACAAAGTGGTCTCAGAGGAAACCCCCTTCCCTGGTGGAAAGTCTGATAAGCATGATTAAGGAAGAAAAGTGGGGGCAGCTGTAGAAGCAAAGCTATCTTCCAGACCTTCCACTTCTAGCACCCCTATTATGGAACAACATTCTGACCTAGATGAAGGAGAAATTTCATCCGGTTCAGACTGATATTTCGGAAGACGCCTATGGTCAACCTCTGTGTTCTGTGAAAGAGACGGAATCCTTGTTAAAAACTATCAGAGCCACCATTAATCTAGAAGCAAAAGAGCCGCTATCTGTACAGGATCAGATGTTCGCAGCTCTGGGGGACAAGAAAAAAACGTGTTTTTCCTGTCCATGCTAATATCAAGTCTTTAATCCAAACTGAGTGGAAAGAGCCTGAAAAGAGACAATCCTCCTCTAAGATATTTAAGAGAAAATATCAGTTTGTGGAAGAAGACTCGGCCACCTGGGATAAGACTCCTAGAGTGGATGCCCCCGCGGCAAGGATTTCAAAAAAATCTGCCCTACCCTTTGAAGAAAAGGGACTATCTGTAAGTACCTTAAAAGTCCAGGTAGCAGCTCTAAGTGCGTTTTTAAACGGCAAACTAACAGACATAAATGTTATCAAAAGGCTCCTTAACCACCTCCGGACCGCCTAACGCAGATGTGCGGTCCGGAGGTGGCGGCCCTGCGCACAGTCACGCGTATATGCGTCATCTCGCGAGACGCGAGATTTCCTGTGAACGCGCGCACACAGGAACGGAAGGTAAGCGAGTGGATCTCCAGCCTGCCAGCGGCGATCACTCGCTGGCAGGCTGGAGATCCGAATTTTTTAACCCCTAACAGGTATATTAGACGCTGTTTTCATAACCCCCCGGTCACTTATAAATCACCCATGATCACCCCATATAAACTCCCTGATCACCCCCCTGTCAGGCTCCGTTCAGACGTCCGTATGATTTTTACGGATCCACGGATACATGGATCGGATCTGCAAAACGCATACGGACGTCTAAATGGAGCCTTACAGGGGGGTGATCAATGACAGGCGGGTGATCACCCATATACACTCCCTGATCACCCCCCTGTCATTGATCACCCCCCTGTAAGGCTCCATTCAGACATCCGCATGTGTTTTGTGGATCCTATCCATGGATCCGTAAAAAATCATGCGGATGTCTGAATGGAGCCTTACAGGGGGGGTGATCACCCTGATCACCCCCTGTCATTGATAACCCCCCTGTAAGGCTCCATTCAGACGTCCGCATGTGTTTTGCGGATCCGATCCATGGATCCGTAAAAATTATACAGACGTCTGAATGGAGCCTTACCAGGGGGGTGATCCGGGAGTCTATATGGGTGATTACCCCCCTGTCATTGATTGATCACCCCCCTGTCATTGATTGATCACCCCCCTGTCATTGATTGATCACCCCCCTGTCATTGATCACCCCCCTGTAAGGCTCCATTCAGACATTTTTTTTTGGCACAAGTTAGCGGAAATTTTTTGTTTTGTTTTTGTTTTTTCTTACTAAGTCTCATATTCTACTAACTTGTGTCAAAAAATAAAATCTCCCATGAACTCGCCATACCCCTCACGGAATCCAAATGCGTAAACATTTTTAGACATTTATATTCCAGACTTCTTCTCACGCTTTAGGGCCCCTAAAAAGCCAGGGCAGTATAAATACCCCACATGTGACCCCATTTCGGAAAGAAGACACCCCAAGGTATTCGCTGAGGGGCATATTGAGTCCATGAAAGATTGAAATTTTTGTCCTAAGTTAGCGGAAAGTGAGACTTTGTGAGAAAAAAACCAAAAAAAATCAATTTCCGCTAACTTATGCAAAAAATAAAAAATTTCTAGGAACTCGCCAGGCCCCTCATTGAATACCTTGGGGTGTCTTCTTTCCAAAGTGGGGTCACATGTGGGGTATTTATACTGCCCTGGCTTTTTAGGGGCCCGAAAGTGTGAGAAGAAGTCTGGGATCCAAATGTCTAAAAATGCCCTCCTAAAAGGAATTTGGGCCCCTTTGCGCATCTAGGCTGCAAAAAAGTGTCACACATGTGGTATCGCCGTACTCAGGAGAAGTTGGGGAATGTGTTTTGGGGTGTCATTTTACATATACCCATGCTGGGTGAGAGAAATATCTTGGTCAAATGCCAACTTTGTATAAAAAAATGGGAAATGTTGTCTTTTGCCAAGATATTTATCTCACCCAGCATGGGTATATGTAAAATGACCCCCCAAAACACATTGCCCAACTTCTCCTGAGTACGGCGATACCAGATGTGTGACACTTTTTTGCTGCCAAGGTGGGCAAAGGGGCACATATTCCAAAGTGCACCTTTTGGATTTCACCGGTCATTTTTTACACATTTTGATTGCAAAGTTCTTCTCACACATTTGGGCCCCTAAATTGCCAGGGCAGTATAACTACACCACAAGTGACCCCATTTTGGAAAGAAGACACCCCAAGGTATTCTGTGAGGGGCATGGCGAGTTCCTAGAATTTATTTTTTGTCGCAAGTTAGTGGAATATGAGACTTTGTAAGACAAAAATAAATAAATAAAATCATCATCATTTTCTGCTAACTTGTGACAAAAAATAAAAAGTTCTATGAACTCACAATGCCCATCAGCGAATACCTTAGGGTGTCTACTTTCCGAAATGGGGTCATTTGTGGGGGTTTTCTACTGTTTGGGCATTGTAGAACCTCAGGAATCATGACAGGTGCTCAGAAAGTCAGAGCTGTTTCAAAAAGCGGAAATTCACATTTTTGTACCATAGTTTGTAAATGCTATAACTTTTACCCAAACCATTTTTTTTTTTGCCCAAACATTTTTTTTTTATCAAAGACATGTAGAACAATAAATTTGGCGAAAAATTTATATATGGATGTCGTTTTTTTTGCAAAATTTTACAGCTGAAAGTGAAAAATGTCATTTTTTTTGCAAAAAAATCGTTAAATTTTGATTAATAACAAAAAAAGTAAAAATGTCAGCAGCAATAAAATACCACCAAATGAAAGCTCCATTAGTGAGAAGAAAAGGAGGTAAAATTAATTTGGGTGGTAAGTTGCATGACCGAGCGATAAACGGTGAAAGGAGTGTAGTGCCGAAGTGTAAAAAGTGCTCTGGTCATGAAGGGGGTTTCACCTAGCGGGGCTGAAGTGGTTAAGGGGGCAATTAGAATCCGCTTAAAATTAAGGTCTTTAGTCCCGCCCTGGGATTTAAATCTAGTACTATCCAGACTAATGTATCCGCCCTTTGAACCTATAATATAAATCTCCTTGAGAACATTGACTCTCAAGACAGTTAGTGTTTTTTTAGCCATCACTACAGCAAGAAGAGTAAGGGAGATCCAGGCCTTTTCCATCCTACCTCCTTATCTTATGATTCTGGAGGAATCATATTAAAACATGCTCCTGAATTTCTTCCTAAGGTTGTAACTAAATTCCAATGTCAACAGGAAGTTACTCTTCCCTCCTTTTGTTCCCAGGTGACCTCCAGAGAAGGAAAAACTGTTTCATAACCTGGACGTTAGGAGATGCGTCCTACAGTATATGCCACGAAGGATCTAAGAAAATCCAACCAGCTACTTGTACAATATCTGGGTCTGCATCGGGGCCAGGCAGCTAGCAAGACTTCCATCTCTAGATGGATCAAGGCCTGCATTGTTCTAGCCTACGAGACAAAAGGGGTTGCTCCTCCACCTTTATTGAAAGCCCACTCTACCAGGGCATTGGCCACATCCTGGGCTGAAGGGGCCTTGGCCTCGATAGAAGAAATATGTCAGGCATGGTCCAATCCTGGCACCTTTTTTTTTAAACATTACAAATTGGACGTCTCTACAAATAGACTTATCCTTTGGACGCAAAGTCCTGTCGGCAGTTGTCCCACCCTGATCACATCTCTCATATGTTATTCTTCCATGTAGTGCCGTTGTGGAGGCGTGGGGAAAAGATGAAAATTACTCTTACCGGTAATTGGCTTTTCCTTTAGCCTCCACAACGGCACGAGAAATTTCTGACCTTGTATATTGAGCGATACTGTGTATATTGTTGATGTTATATACCTTATTAAATTTGGATCGTTTTGCATCTATCTCAGAGTACTAGGTTACTAACTGGCAAGGTAAGAGGGAGGGGGCCTTTTATTGGCTTGTCTCAAACTATTTCCTGTCCCTGAAGAAGGTGGGATATCCCTCCACATAGTGCTGTTGTGGAGGCTAAAGGAAAATCCAATTACTAGTAAGAGTAATTTTAATCTTTCCTGAACTCTGGTTCGGGAAGTGTTTTTTCACATTATTATTATTACGTCTTGCGAGACTTCACAAAGCACTGAGCCAATACATTCTAATACTGTATGGAGCGCCTGCTCCGTACAGTATTGGAACAAAGTTTTATGCGAATCTACTTAGGATGTTTCATCCGGAGTTGACTTGCTCATCCCTAATTGTGATATTTTGAGAACTTGGGGCCAAGAGAGAAGTCTTTGCTGTACATAAGAATGTTCTGGAAAAAGCCTGATAGGAAGTTTTTTTTATTCCTACCTTTAGTTGAGGGAAAATTTCTGTTTGAAGTATCAGCTGTTTGAGAGAGCACCTAAAATTGATGCAAACCTGTCTAAGGAAGTGGTGTTTCCTTTTGAGGACTCGTGGTCCCTGAAGGATCCGATGGACAAAGGCTAAGATCTACCTAAGAAAAAAAATAACTGAGGCCTCGGCAGCAATGTTTACTACCGGCTATTGCAGCTACTTCAATGGTCAGGTCACATAAGCTCGAGGGCAGTTAGGCCCATACAAAGGAGGGACACCCAGGGAGCATTTATAGAGAAAAGGAGAAGGCTAGGAATGGTGGGGATCATCTAGGACTGAGGCCTCTCAAAATCTGACCCATTAATAATGCCAAGCCCCCTGTGGGAAGACGGCTAGCATGGTTTTGTACAGTGGTAGAAAATTTCCAACAGTCCCTGCATAAAAGTGATGATATAGGAGTGAGACAGATTTGTGATCACATGTTGCTGCTCAGGTCCCATAAAATGCCACAGTAACAGAAGTTTTTCCCTGCTAGCAAAGAAGGTGCTGGTCAGAGTCCCAGAGCAGGAGGTTACCAGGGGGCTCCAGTCAACCCAGTTTGCCAGAAAACCAAATGTTACATTCTGGATTATAATAAACTTGAAATGTTTAAAGTCTGGTGTAGAAGAAATTTCGGATGGAGTCCATCCTCTGAGGTAATATATCTGTTTTCAAATTGTTTTATGGTGACTGTGGACTTAGGTGATGCATATTATTATGTCCCAATTCAACTGCAGGACACAATTCTCCACCTTCAGTTCTGGGCCCTTCCGTTTGGTCTGTCCTCATGTAGATGATGGCGGAGGTGACGGGTCATTGTCCCTTACCTGGACCATTTCCTCTCTGTATGCAGATTCTCTGGGTAAGAGAAGTGCTGGAAAAAACAGGGATGTGAAATAAATTTAGAAAAATCCAATCTGTTCTCAAGTCAGAGAGATCAGTTTTTAGGAGTAATTTGGGATTCGGTCTCCCAGAAGTGTTATCTACCCATCAGAAAGCTTTATTAATCCAGTGAAGAATTCAACAGCTTTTGAATCAGCGGTCAGTGACTCCGAGAGGCTCAGTGTTGGATCTAATGACCGTCTTTATTCCGGCCGTGGAATGGCCTCCGTATCACCTGAGAATTACAGCTTCAGATTCTAGGGACAGATGCCAACATTCCTTAGACTTTGTCGTCTCAAGCCCTAAATTCTCTGAGGTGGTGGATGGGTTTAGAGAATTTAGAGGGGGATACCTTGGAGAAAAAAAAAAATATTACTTTCCCACTACTATAGATGCCAGCCCAACAGGATGGGGAGCCCATACAGAATGCTGCCTTCTGCTGGGACAGGGACACAGTCTCACACTTACAAGGAGCTGAGTGGTTCTGTTAGCATTGGTTTAGGGTCTCGCAGTTCTCAAGGGCAGGAATGTGAAGGTATACTCCGACATGGTATCCCACATCAACAGACAGACGTACTGGAGCTCTAGGGCTTTTGTCTTCCATTAGATATTCAGGATAGCGGAGAAATCTTTAATGGCTCTCAGCAGTCCATCTCAGAGAAATGGACAATGTACAGGCAGATTTTCTAAGTTGCCTCAGACTGTCAGGGAGAGTGGACTTCTATTGGATAACCTACAGATATGTTTCCTGAACAAGAAAAACACCTATCAAAAAATACCTAAAAATATAAATTTATTACACCAAATCATTTTTTTTTATATAAAGCACTGATTTAGGAATAATGTCAGAAATATGTTAGAAATTACCTCAAATACTGTGTGGAAACACAGGCCTACTGCCCTAAAGAAAAAGGGGATAACAGGTGAGACCAGATATACTATACTGTAAGTTGCCGCCGACTGTGTCGGGGAAAGTGGACTTTTATCGGAGAGCTTCTCTTTAAGGTATACCAGAGATTGATTTGATCTTTTTTGATCCTGGAGCCAACAGGAGAATAGAGACCTCTTTCTTTCTTTCCCATGGAGAGCTACCAGCAGGAATAGATGCTTTTGCCCAGACTTGGAGCTAATGTCGTCTTTATCCCCCCCTTAAGCTTTTATTGAGTACTCAAGAAAATCCGAGAAGAGAAGGCCACAGTGTTAGTCATTGGCCTAGGAGAGTTTTTTTTTTTTTTTTGAGGCTTTTCAGGATGTCTATAGCTACCCCTTGGATTGTGCTAGAGTCTAAAGATCTCGTGTCACAGTCCTCTTTTTCCATCAGGAATTTGTCATGAACCAGCGAGTGTGAACCCACTGTGCCATGATACCAACCTCCTGAGTGAGTTGTGTAAGTGAACCCCTCATTCTTCACTGTACACCTGATGGTGGGTATAGACTTTACCAAGGGGAACACCAGGTCACTACCTCTTGAGGAGGGATTAGTGCATGCGGCAGCTGGTCCAGGGGGGTACCAGAGGTGCAGATGTAGTCAGCAGGCCAAGTCATAACCAGGAGCAACAGTGCAGGACCGAAGGCAGAGGCGAAGTCAAGCAAGCAATAGGTCAGGCAATCCAGATTAGTAACAGGAGAGGTGTAGAAAGCAGGCAGGGATCAAACATGTAGCAGAATCCAGAAACACAACCCGCGGGTCAGGTAAACAGGAACGCAAACAGAGATAACGTCAACCTTCGCAGGATACAAGGACCTTGACGCTCAGGCACCTGGGAAGGGGGCTGGACCACTAATATAGGTGCAGGAGGGCTAGTATTGGTCAGCAAGGTCACATGAAGTGACCCACGCCGGCCCTAAGGAAGTGCTACAGGGAACAAGATGAAAGCATGCTGTGCACAGGGCTGGAAGGAAACCGTGGAGCGGATTGACTGCTGAAAACAGAGCCCTGGACCGCAGCTGTAAGCAGGGGGACATTGGCAGTCAGTAACCGTTGTTACAGTACCCCCCATGCCCCCTCTTCTTGTGTCCAAGACGAGACAAAAACCTCTTTACTAAATTCGGAGCATGGATGTTCTCTTCTGGTTCCCAAGACCTCTCCTCAGGACCAAAGCCTTTCCAGTCCACAAGATAGTAGGTCTTCTTGCCATGCTTCTTGATGACCAGGATATCTTTGACTTCAAATACCTCGTCAATCTCCAGATACAAGAGAGTAGATGGAACAATAGCGAAGTGCTTTAGAACTACTGGTATCAGTAATAACATGTGGAAGGCATTGGGTATCTGCAGAGAGAGGGGCAGACGTGACCCCATTAATCCTCTTCAATACTTCAAAGGGTTTTAGGAACCTAGGGGCAAATTTGAAACTGGGAAACCTTAAGTGGAGGAGAGCCATACCTCATCTCTTGAACAGAACTGAGGTGGTCATCTTCTCTTGTCTGCATTCACTTTTATACATGTTACCGCTTTGTTGATGCAGTCTTTGGTCTGACTCTAAATCTTCCAGAAATCCTTAAAAGAAGAATCCGCAGCTAGTAACCCAGAAGACGTTGGGAGAGGAGTGCGAGGATGTTGTCCATAGAATGGAGAGGATCCTTTTAGACTCAATAGAGTCTTCCTAAAGTAGCAATTTTACCCAGTTGTGTTGGGCCAAGACAAAATGCCACAAATAGTTCTCTAATATTTGAGTGACCTGCTCTACTTGCCTGTTGGTCTGGGGATAATATCCTGATAATATCCTCAAAAACTGTGTGCAAAGATAGTCCATGCAACTGGAATACGTGTGCCATGAATAATTTATCGAGTTCAGTAGCCTAGGGCAATCTGGCCAAAGGGATGAAATGAGCAAGGCTAGTTTTATGGCCAGAAGCTCTCTATCTCCAATACAGTAATTCCTCTCAGCAGGGGAGAAGAGCTTAGAGAAATATCCGCAGATAAATATTTTGCCCTTGGGACCTTTCTGTAGTAAAACAGCATCTGCTCCTATAGAGGAGGCATCCACTTCAATAAAGAATTGGCCTGTGGTTCGCTCTGACGTCTCAACTCATATAACTGTTCTTGAACAGGCTTTGGGGTGACCAGGGGGGTCCATGGCCTCAGTGTACGGCAATGAACCAGCAGGTATGAACCCACCGTGCCACATGACCAGCCATCTCTAAGGGCATTGTCTAAGTGAAACCCTTGTTCTTCGCAGTACCTCTGATGGGGATAGAATTTCCTGAGGGGAACACCAGCTCGCTACCTCTTGAGGAGGATTGGCACACGAGGCAGCTGCTCCAGGAGGTACCAGAGCAAGGTATCAAAGGTACAGACGTGGCAAGCCAAGTCATAACCAGGAGCAACATGGCAGGACCAAAGGATGAGGCAGAGGCGAAGACAAACAAGCAATAGGTCAGGGCAGGTGGCACAAATACAGGTCAGGCAATCCGGTTCGGCAACAGAAAAAGTGAAGGCAAGCAGACAGGGATCAAACAGGTAGCGGAATCCAGAAACACAAGCACGGGTCAGGTAAACAGGAACACAAGCAGAGATAACAGCAACCTTTGCAGAACACAAGGACCTTAACACTCAGGCATCTGGGAAAGGGGTCTGGACCACTAATATATGTACAGGGGGGGCTAGGATTGGTCAGCATGGTCACATGTGCGAAACCCTTAAATCACAGGAAGTGATACACGCTGGCCCTAAGGAAGTGCTACAGGGAACAAGCTGAAAGCATGCTGGGCCCAGGAAAACATTGGCAGGTAGCAACCGCTATTACAGAAAATGGGATATTTTTAAAAGCATCCTAAGCTCTAATTGTGAGAGGTATATACCTTTTATGGGAATAAAAGGGTGAGGAACATGGAAAAAAAAAATTGTGGATAAATAAAAATTTAAAGGAAGCAATAAAGGACAAAAAGAAAGCATTTAAATCAACATGAGGGAAGAAAGGAAAGCATTGAAAAACTATAAGGAAACACATAGAATATGTGAAAGATAAATAAAAGCAGCCAAACTAGAAACAGAGTGAGTCATTGTCAAAGAGAGTAAGACTAACCCTAAAATGTTCATTAATTATATAAATGGTGAAAAGTATAAATCTAAGGCTACTTTCACACTAGCGTTCGTCGGTCCGCTCGTGAGCTCCGTTTGAAAGGGCTCACGAGCGGAGCAGAACGCTTCCGTCCAGCACTGATGCAGTCTGAATGGATGCGGATCCGCTCAGACTGCATCAGTCTGGCGGCGTTCAGCCTCCGCACGGCCAGGCGGACAGCTGAACGCTGCTTGCAGCGTTCGGGTGTCCACCTGGCCGTGCGGAGGCGTGCGGATCCGTCCAGACTTACAATGTAAGTCAATGGGAACGGATCCGCTTGAAGATGACACCATATGGCTCAATCTTCAAGCGGATCCGTTCCCCATTGACTTTACATTGAAAGTCTGAACGGATCCGCTCAGGCATCTTGCGCACTTAGAAATTTTTCTAAGTTATTAATGCAGACGGATCCGTACTGAACGGAGCCTCCGCCTGCATTAATATGATCGGATCCGTTCAGAACGGATCCGATCAAGCGCAAGTGTGAAAGTAGCCTCAGTCTGGCGGCGTTCAGCCTCCGCTCCGCTCGCCTCCGCACGGACAGGCGGACAGCTGAACGCTGCTTGCAGCGTTCGGGTGTCCGCCTGGCCGTGCGGAGGCGTGCGGATCCGTTCAGACTTACAATGTAAGTCAATAGGGACGGATCCGTTTGAAGATGCCACAATATGGCTCAATCTTCAAGCGGATCCGTCCCCCATTGACTTTACATTGAAAGTCTGGATGGATCCGTACGAGGCTATTTTCACACTTAGCTTTTATATGCTAATATAATGCAGACGGATCCGTTCTGAACGGAGCCTCCGTCTGCATTATTATGATCGGATCCGTTCAGAACGGATCCGATCGAACGCTACTGTGAAAGTAGCCTAAAGATGTCAGCCCTTTACAGAGTGATGAGGGGGGAGTTGTAGACAGCAATGGGGAGAAAGCAAAGCTATTAAATATATATTTTTTTCCCCCACTGAGGAAAATAAACTCAGATGAAATGCAGAATGTAAAAGTAAATTCCCATTAAAAGTGCCCTGTCTGACCCAGGAAGAAGTACAGCAGCATCTTAAAAAGATTAAAATGGATAAATCGCCGGGACCAGATGGCTTACACCCCTGTATCCTTAGAGAATAAAGTCATAGACAGACCCTTATTTCTGTTATTTAAGAACTCTATATTGACAGGGAGTGTTCCACAGGATTGTTGCTTAGAAAATGTGGTGGTAATATTCAAAATGGGTCCAAAAACAGAGCCCAGAAACCATAGGCCGGTAAGTTTAATATCTGTCGTGGGTAAACTGTTTGAAGGTTTTCTAAGAGATGCTATCTTGGAGTACCTCAATGAAAATAAGCAAATAACACCATATCAGCATGGCTTCATGAGGGATCGGTCATGTAAAACTAATTTAATCAGTTTCTATGAGGAGGTAAGTTCTAGACTTAACTGCGGCGAATCAATGGATGTCGTGTATCTGGACTTCTCCAAAGCATTTGACACTGTACCGCATAAAAGGTTAGTATATAAAATGAGAATGCTCGGACTGGGAGAAAACGTCTGTATGTGGGTAAGTAACTGGCTGAGGGATAGAAAGCAGAGGGTGGTTATTAACGGTACACACTCAGATTGGGTCACTGTCACTAGTGGAGTACCTCAGGGGTCAGTATTGGAGGGGTCACTAGTGGGGTACCTCAGGGGTCGGTATTGGAGGGGTCACTAGTGGGGGTACCACAGAGGTCGGTATTGGAGGGGTCACTAGTGGGGTACCACAGAGGTCAGTATTAAAGGGGTCACTAGTGGGGTACCAGAGGTCAGTATTTGGCCTCTTTAAATTTATTTATTAATGATCTTGTAGAAGGCATGCACAGTAAAATATTAATTGTTGCAGATGACACTAAATAGATACACTACAGAGGACAGTATACTGTGTATATACTACAGAGGACAGTATACTGTGTATATACTACAGAGGACAGTATACTGTATATATACTACAGAGGACAGTATACTGTATATATACTACAGAGGACAGTATACTGTGTATATACTACAGAGGACAGTATACTGTGTATATACTACAGAGGACAGTATACTGTGTATATACTACAGAGGTTTAACACTGGTAAATGTAAGGTTATGCACATGGGAAGGAATAATGCTCGCAGTAGCATCGCAGCCTTCTCTCAGCTTTCCCTAGGCCAGTGATGACACGTTTATAGGTCACATGACCTATGAGCAGCTCGGCCCCATAGAAGTGGGTGGGGCTGAGGACGATATGTTCGGCACTGTGCTTGGTTAACTGTCAGAAGGCTGCAAGACTCACAGGAGCTCTGGTGCCTTCTCAAACATCTGATCATTGGGTCCAGGCTGTCGGGCCCCCACCGATCAGATACTGATGACCTAGCCTGAGAATAGATATAATGTATACAGAGCAGCACAAAGGTACCTTTCAACTTGGAAACTCAGGAATGCATCAGCCAGTCCAAATCCCCTGACCCTTGGGGGTTACAGCGATGAACAGTACAAAAAATGTGATGGCAGCATCTCCAATCCAATAAGGCTTTATTCACACACGGTGCATGAAACAGTACACACGGTCCAGATACAGCAACGTTTTGGCTACATAGCCTTTGTGCTGGCATCGGTGAAAACACTGATGCCGGCGCATTAACCCTTGATGTGAAATTGGCAGCGCTGACCCACGGCACGTGCGATGTCCTGCGGGGATCAGAGGAGCCATCGGGTCCCCGTGCTGCTGTGAATGGGACCCAATGGCCGCGAAGGCAGCTCGATGCCTTCCGTCACAGCCTGTAAGATCCAGCCCCCTGCTTTACACTGTGTAATACACTTACAGCCAATGCTTTACAATACAGAAGTATTGTAAAGGGGATCAGACCCCCAAAAGTTGAAGTCCCAGAGTGGGACAAAAAATAAAGTAAAAAAAAATAAAATTGTTTTACAAAAAAAAAAAACATTGAGTTTCAAGTAAAAAAAAAAAAAAAAAAGCCCGTCCATCCCAGACATAATTCAAATATATTTATGCAATACTGGGCAAAGACGAACATGCCCATTGTCATAGGTTGGAGATCGGGTGCCAGGGAAGATAGATATACATATCTCCCCACAGAAACTAAATAACGGTACCATGCTTGGACATCTCCCTGTGACCTTCTGGTCTGGAGCTATGAACCCTAAAGGTTTTTGTGGGTCATTGAGCTGCCAGGATCAGCAGGGGGGGGGGCCTTCCCAGAGGCAGGAAGAGGAGGGGTCGGCTACAGTTTAAAAGGCTTGTGCCAGCAAGCGGGCGTTTCTTTTCTCTGAAGGAGGGTCACATCGTGCCATGTGTTTAGAGGGACCTGCAACCTGCTGACATCACTGCCCTCCATGTGAATACAGCTAAGAACTCATCACAACCCAAAGGACTCATCCATCTGGTAAACTGACTTTTGTTCTGCTTAACCCTGTTTGTACCATACCACCTGTATTTGTAATCTCAGACCACTGTATATATTCTTGTGTGTATAGTGTAATTTCTAGTGAGCCGTTAAGGAGATTAAATATATAATTTAATCTTGTGCTGACTGGTATCTCGATCACGAATCCCCACGTCCGTGTTTCGGCCTAGTAATACGTTACCGCGGGTTGGTTTCTTACCCTATATAATCTCGTTAGCGGACCAGGCTTATATCAAACAAGAAACTGGTGGCAGTCTTTCCGGGATGCGAACGCGCTGTTTCACTGAGGCAGTGAAAAGGCTCTCTCAGCTTGTTGCATCTCTGTGCCCGTGTGGACAGGAGGAGTCTGTGAACACTGTACCAAGACTGACCTTACCCGCTCCTCCAGGAGGGCGTAACGTCGCACCTTGGTAACCAGTGACCATACCGTATCCCGTGAGCTCGACGTAGTTGGCGTCAGTCGGGGCACGAGGTGTACGGTATTCGTCACAGTTGACATATTAGGTATCGCCGTGTCCGTATCGACCGGCTCTATAAAAATATCACATGACCTAACCCCTCAGGTGAACACCGTAAAAAAATAAAAATAAATTAAAACTATGGCTCTCAGAATATGGAGACACTAAAACATGATTTTTTCTAGTTTAAAAAATGCTGTTATTGTGTAAAACTTAAATAAAAAAAAGTATACATATTAGGTATCCGCGTCCGTAAGAACAAAAAGTGTAATACCAAGCGATCCAAAATTCATATGCACCCTAAAATAGTACCAATCAAACCGTCATCTCATACCGCAAAAACTGAGACCCTACCTAAGACAATCGCCCATAAAATAAAAAAACTATGACTCTCAGAATATGCAGACACTAAAACATAATTTTTTTCAAAAATGCTTTATTTCAGTATGTAAAACTGAAACAAACAACCAAAAGAAGTATACATATTTGGTATTGTCGCGTCCGTAACAACCTTCTCTATAAAAATACCACATGATCTAACCTGTCAGATGAACATTGTAAATAAAAAATAAAAACTGTGCCAAAACAGCTATTTTTTGTTACCTCGCCTCCCAAAAAGTGTAATTATAGAGCAACCAAAAAAATCATATGTACACTAAACTAGTACCAACAAAACTGCCACCTTATCCCTTAGTTTCCAAAACGGGGTCTTTTTTTGGAGTTTCTACTCTAGGGGTGCATCAGGGGGTCTTCAAATGTGACATGGCAGCTTAAAATTATCCCAGTGAAATCTGCCTTCCAAAAACCATATGGCGTTCCTTTTCTTCTGTTCCCTGCTGTGTGCCCGTACCGCAGTTTACGACCACATATGGGGTGTTTCTGTAAACTACAGAATCAGGGCAATAAATATTGAGTTTTGTTTGGCGGTTAACCCTTGCTTTGTTAGCAGAAAAAAATGTGAATAAAATGGAAAATCTGCCAAAAAAGTGAAGCTCTGAAATTTCATCTTCATTTTCCATGAATTCTTGTGGAACACTTAACGGGTTAAGAAAGTTTGTAAAATCAGTTTTGAATACCTTTAGGGGTGTAGTTTCTAAAATGGGGTCATTTTTGGGTGGTTTATATTATGCAAGCCTCACAAAGTGCCTTCAGACCTGAACTGTTACTTAAAAAGTGGGTTTTGGAAGTTTTCTGAAAAATTTCAAGATTTGCTACTAAACTTCTAAGCCTTGTAACGTCCCCAAAAAATAAAATGTCATTCACAAAATGATCCAAACATGAAGTAGACATATGGGAAATGTAAAGTAATAAATATTTTTGGAGGTATTACTATGTATTATAGAAGTAGAGAAATTGAAATTGGCTAATTTTTCAAATTTTGGGGTAAATTTGGTATTTTATTTTTTTTATAAATTAAAAATGTTTCTTTTTAACTCAATTTACCACTGCAATGAAGTACAATATGTGACTAGAAGTGGCCTGGATAAGCAAAAGCGTTTTACAGTTATTACCACATAAAGTGACACATGTCGGACTTGCAAAAAATGGCCTGGGCAGGAAGGTGAAAACTGGCCCGGGGTAGAAAGGGTTAAGGTCCAGGCCTCAGCATTGACAGTTCTAAATGAATTTTGCAGAACATCCATGGATAAAGAAGTTTATTAGAGTAGTAACTAGGCTTGTACCACCCTGGGACCTTAGCCTTGTCCGCCCTTACCTCGGACCCCTTTTAGCCTATCCAGGAGATTTCTATGATGATGCTTTACTTATGTTGACCTAGAAGGGTCATTAGGATTGTGGGGTCTCCCCCCTTCAGGATTTGGGACCCATTCAGCTAGGTTGGTAGAGAGGAGTTTTGCTTCTACAGATTTGTTATGTGTCTGCATGGAGTTCTCCGCATACTCTTCATAGGTTACAGACTCTACCTGCCTTGTCGTGAAGGTCTTGCCTTTGGAAGGAAAGTTCTTCAGGCGGTTCCCCTGCCCTCATTTTATCTTCTTCTTGTCTGCTCTCCATGGGTGCTGTCATCAGGCGAAAATTTAGATGACACTTACTGGTAATCTGTTTTCCTTGAGTCTATGACCGCACCCGCGTTATTCCCATCCTGAAGTTTGAATTTAAAAAAAAAAAAATAGAGGAGGAATAATCTGGATAATTATCGATAAATTAATAGGAGGGTTCCTTAATCTTGGAAAAGGACTGACGATAGAGAGGGCGTTCCCTGTTTTAAGCAATTCTGTTTCCTGTCTAGAAAGAGGAGGTCTCTATGGGTGCTGCCATTATCTCATGGAAAACACAATACTGGTAAGTGTAATCTACATTTTCCAGACTATAAGACGCACCCTTGGTTTAGACAACGGAAAATTAGAAAGAAAAATATATATATTTAGTGAAGTGGAGGGGTCAAGGTCAGAACTTACATACACGGCACAGCTGCATGCACCCCATGACTAATACAGCACACACAGCACTGCTACATATACATCTCTCACACACTATTATGTTTCTCTTCACTTACATCACAGTATTCACTTCCTGGTTCTGGCCCCTCCCACTCATGACATCATCAAGATCCTTCAGCATCTAGTGATCAGAATGGTGTGGAGGCAGACCTCTCTCACCGATCCAGCAGAGCTCTGCCTGATCATAAAGAAAGCAGTCGTGATCATCCAACCACATGGTGGCAGTATTTCAGTTACAAACTGACACAGGATCAGACATCGCTGGGTTAATATGTATAATATACAGAGATCTACTGACTGGCTATTGTAAGGAAGAGACCACACAGCAAATGTGACTGAGCTGCAATACCAGGTCCAGCCATTACACAATGTATGGCGCTATGCTTGGAATACTATTAAGAGGCCACAGCGCTTGTCCATGTTTCTTTTCAATCTATTTTTAAAAGGGTTTTCTAGGCTCCTGAGGCCTCCTTCACACGACCGCGTGGCTTTTTCAGTATTTTGCAGTCCGCAAAAAATATGGATGACATCCGCGTGCATTCCGTTTTTTTTTTGGGGAACGGAACATCTGGCCTTAATAGAACAATACTAGCCTTGTCTGTTATGCGGACAATAATAGGACATGTTCTATCTTTGAACGGAAATATGGAAACTGAAGGCAGACGGAGTACCTTCCTTTTTTTGCGGATCCTTTGAAATGAATGGTTCCGTATACGGAACGCAAAAAACGGAACGGAAATAGGAAAAAAAAACGTTTTTGTGCAGGAGACCTGATACTGAGAATGATCCGCAGGATCGGTCGTTAACCTATTTGCGCATTTTCACATACATATACGCGGGGGAATGCGGTCTCTTGCTGCAACCCCAAGTGCATGTACAGGATCGGGCGAGTGCAGGAGTTGCGCCCACCCGATCAGCAGCCCGGGCCCAGCTGTTACTGACAGCCGTCATAGTTGAAACTGTATTAACCCTTCACATGCCATGGTCAGCCATGTTACGTGCAGGGTTTACAGAGGGAGCAGGTCTCCCTCTGACTCCATCGCCCCACCCAGCTCTGCCGTGACAGGGGGCTGATGGTTGCTATGGCAGCCCCGATCCCTTACACAGACATTGGCGCCTGCCAGCTACAGAAGTACAATACACCATGTACTGTACTGCATTGAAACAGAGATCAAACCCTGAAAAGAAGAAGTCCCACAGTGGGACAAAAATAAAAAGTCAAAAAAGGGTTTTAAAATAAAAAAATAAAGTTTTAAGTAAAAAAAAAAGCCTGTTCACCTCATAAAATTATGCACAATAAAAAACACACATAATAAGTATTGCTGCGTCCGTAACAACCAGCCTTATTAAAAAGTCACATGCTCTGCCCTGGCAGGTCAATGACGTAAAAACTGTGCCAAAATAGTCTTTTTTTTTATTTTGGCACCTTGCCTCATGAAAAGCGTAATAGCAATCGATCAAAAAGTCATATGCAGCCAAAAATGGTACCAATGAAATCACCACATCCTGCAAAAAACGAACCCCATCCCCCACATAAGACAATCGCTATTAAGATAAATGGCTTTCAGAAAAAGGCAACTCGAAAACAGGATTTTTTCTTTTCAAAAATGTTTTTACTGTGTAAAACTAGACAAAAAAGAAAAAACACATATTGGGTATCACCGCATCTGTAAATCTGTAAAAATGTCACATGATTTACCCCTTCAGATAAACGCTGTTAGAAAAAAATAAAACTGTGCCAAAATGGCCACCTTGCCCCAAAAAAGTGTAATATTGAATGATCAAAAAATCATATGTACCAAAATACCAATAAAAACGTCAGCTCTTCCTGCAAAAACCGAGCCCCTGCCCAAGACGATCGTCAGAAAAGTAAAAGAAATGTAGCGTTCCGAAAATGAAGACACAAAAACATGATTTATGTTTTCAAAAATGCTTTATTATGTAAAACCGAAAAATACACATATTTGGTATTGTCACATCCGTATCAACCTGCTCTATAAAACAACACATGATCTATCCTGTCAGGAGAACTCCGTAAAAAAAAATGAAAACGCCACAAACCGTCTTTCTGTGGTTACCTTGCCTAACAAAAAGCATAGTTTTGAGAGATAAAAATGGGGTAACTTTTTGGGAGTTTCTGCTATAGGGGTGCATCAGGGGGGGGGGTTAAAATGCAACATGGCAATTTAAAATTATCCCATTGAAATCTGCCATCCAAAATCCATGTGGCGCTCCTTCACCCGTGTGCCCTGCCATGTGCCCATATAGCAGTTTACAAACACATATGAGGGGTTTCTGTAAACTGCAGCATCAGGGTAATAAATATTTTGTAATTCAGTAGATTCCAGAATTCTCAGGGTTAGGCCTCTTTAACACGACCGTGTTTTTTTTTCCGTTTATGGGCCGTTTTAAGTCAATGAGTCTGCAAAAAAACGGAACACATACAGAAATGCCTCCGTATGTCCTCTGTATCAGTTCCGTTTTTGCAGAACCATCTATTGAAAATTTTATGCCCAGCCCAATTTTTTCTATGTAAATACTGTATATGCCATACGGAAAAACGGAAACAAAAATTGGAACAATGGATCCGTAAAAAACGGACCGCAAAACACTGAAAAAGCCATACGGTCGTGTGAAAGAGGCCTTAGGCCTCATTCACACAGCCATTGTGCGGCTGTTCCGTGCGCTGGGGACTGCAATTTATGGTCCCCAATGCACGGGCCCCATCCGTGTGGCAGCTGCAACGGATCCAGACCCATTCAACATAAATATATCCCTGATACGTCTGCACTTCAGAGGCACAAGCCCTATGCTCGGCAGTTGGTCCCACCTGATTACCTGAGAGGATTGCAGTTTCTACGGTTGAACAACTGCATAGCAGCCTGAGATCTCCATGTACGATGGGCAGCGTCAGGCGGGGAGGTGTAAAGATACCACCGTGGGAGCAGGAAGAGCATGCTCTAGTAAGGATTGTACCTCAGCTTTAAAGGGAATCTGTCACCACTAGCGCACGCCAATGAGTCCTCATATTCATGAGCTCACAGCTCTCCCCGCCCCCTGCCTCTGATTGACAGCAGGTGGGCGGGGACAGCCCGGGGCTCATGAATATCAGGACTCCTTAGAACGCACTGGGGCTGTTTAGCACGAGATTGTAGCGGAGTCAGTTAAAGAACGTGACCCGGCATTTTGCTAAGGGGGTCTGTCACTGGTTCATGTTGCCCTTAGGACACAATAAAACTGGTGACAGATTTCCTTTAAGACATGACCACAAGGAGGTGCTGGAACTACTCAACTCAGATCCCTCAGAAGGTGCCAAATGTCTCTGGGAATAAGCAGACCTACCGTGCACACTTACAGTCTATTCTGAAATGGATCACAGTTGGGGATTTCAGTATGTGCGCGAATGGGGCTGACGCTCCGAAGATCTTGGCTTCTAGATACTGATGTAAGGCAGAAACTGCCCTCCAATCTATGGAATAGATTTTTTCAGATGTCTGTGACTATAGCCTAAGGGCCCTCTTACATTAGGCGATGATGGAACAATTTTCGGTAACAAATTATTGTACAATGTAACGGTGCCGCCTCCCGGTGTAAACCGATAGGCCGCAAAGTGAATGGTGGATGAATGATCGTAATGATCCTGCATGCAGGACTTTTCTCTCTGCTATTTTTAATGAATAGAACCTCCAACGCAGATGTGAACATGCCCTTAAAAACATCATGGTGCGCATCCACAGGCACCTAAAATATCCACATACGTGTTTTGAGACCCTTTGCCTCCTGTAAGGGCCCACAGAGAAGCAAAAGGCGCTTAAAACGCATAAGCGGATATGTTATGTACATGTGGATGCGTGCCGTGTTGTTTCTAACATGTCCCGAAATAAAGCTGGATTTTTCCAGTGCTGGAATTAGATTTTTTTTCTTCCAATTACTACCCAGAAGCCAAAGCCGGCCTGGTAACTTCCTCCGGACGACCGCGGTCCCTGACGGTCTATATGGCGACTTCTTTCCTATACCTCTGAGGGATACAGTGATTCGGAGTTTATATAAAGATCTTCGCTAGTAAAAGTGAAAGGACCAGGCTGGCAGGGGATAAAGGACAAATCCATAAACAAATGTATTAGGCGTAAACAAAATGAACACAAAACCAAAAACCACAATAAAATTCAAACTGCCATGATGTAATCAAAGCAGGGCATACGCCGCGAAGGGTGACCGACACCCCAGAACGTGTGATGGAGTACGATGAGGGAGGAAATATCCCCACAATAACCGGGGGGAGGGCACGCGTATCGCCTCACTCCGTGGTTTCCTTCTATGAAGGTATTTAAGGGGGTGACGTACGGACTGTATCACAGCGATGTTTGCCTTTTTAGGGTCTCTTTCACGCACTGCAGATTTTGCTGCAGAAATTTTCGCAACTGAAAATACTCTCCATTACGGGGCGGCAAAAAAATGGACTTCTGCGAGCCGCATTCTGACGAACGGAACGGATTTTAAGTCACGGAAAATTGTTTATCAAAATCTGCAGTATGTGAAGGCGCGCTCACCAGCGGTGTCATAGAGTGAATGGGGGAACAAGGGCCCCGTTCTCGTGATCAGCAGGGGCCCAGGGGTGACCCTCCCCTATCTAATCCTATCCTGCGGGGGCAGCCGCGCTGGTGTCGCTGCTGCAGTCTAAACTGATTTTTTTATGCGGCTTATTCATGGAGCTTCAGTATGGATTCAGCCACAAATACGCAATGTGTGAACTTGACCTGACGGGGCCTCCACGGACATGCACTCTGCTGCACCTGCAGTGTCACAGCGTAACGCCAGCTGCGGCAACGCATAAATCACCCGCTGCCGCCAGAGACAGCACTAGGGGTATATCCCTGTTCACACACAGCTCTACACTGCGCCCTAAGCCTGCATCTCTGTAATGAGCTGTAAAAGTTCTAATAAAAGACTAAAATGACTACAAGGTGACAAATCTCCCTGACATAAGGCCCAGGGTGAGGGTTAAGACTCCACGTTTGTATTTCATACTGCCATTTTACATTAATGAACTGTGAGCTTCTTGTGGAAAGTTACTGTAACTTCAAGGTCACTCCTTGCCTCCACCAACGCTTGTTAGAAAGGAATCTTAACAAGCGTCAGGAGCACTAGTATGCGGCTAGCACCCACAGTTGAGATTAAGGAGACATTCTAGGCATATAGCCAAGAAGATGCTCATTTCAGATTGTGTTTTTAATGAGTTAATGACGTAAATGTTTGATTACGTCTTCAGTTGGAAATGATCCAGAAAATCACTTTATTAACCTCTGCTTTCTTTAATAAAGTTTAGAAACTCTTGAAACACAGCTTCCATAACTTCTAATTCAGTGTCCACCGCTCTTCCGACATTGGGTTTTTTGCCCTAACTGGCGCCCAACACGTGGGGCACGACTGAGTCCTTCCTGCTGAGACCCCCGACGTCTGGACGTGCCACACAGGGACAAAGAGACAAAAATCAGCACTGAGGTAAGAGCTTTTCTTACAAGTAGTCTGTACCTCCCTGTCTGGCATTTGTCTTGTTCGAGGGTCCGGCAGAGTATAAGGTAACGTTACAGTCGTCCTTTATGGTTAAGAATCTGTGACCCTGATAAAGGGCTAGCAGATAACCAGCCAGGATTTTAGCTGGGAATTGCTTGGGATTGTTCTGGGAGTAACTGTCTATGTATCTGTCATTGTTTATTGTGTGTGTAGAATCTGGCAGGAAGCTAGGGGAAGGGGACTGAAGCCCGGGGAAGGGGCCTGAAGCCCAGGGAAAATAGACATCTAGGTTCTCCCTAGTAAGCACAGATTCAGGAATAGACAATGGGTAATCAGAACAACCTTCCCGAAGAGTATGAGACAGGTAAACAACTGGTAGGAAAAACAGGTGGCAAAGATGCGTTAAAGTTGACAGTGTTGGAAAAAGCAGGTATGAAACATGGAAACCTCGATTTAGAGGTTTGGTAAAGGTTCAAGCACACCCACAGTGGGTGGATTAAGGATCATGCATGTGAAGATGTAGTTAACATCTGGATTAATGTAGCAAGAGAGGTCGAAACCGAAGGTTTCTCCAAAGCATTTGACACTGTACCACATAAAAGGTTAGTATATAAAATGGCAATGCTCGGACTGGGAGAAAACGTCTGTATGTGGGTAAGTAACTGGCTGAGTAATAGAAAACAGAGGGTGGGTATTAATGGTACACACTCAGATTGGGTCACTGTCACTAGTGGAGTACCTCAGGGGTCAGTATTGGGCCCTATTCTCTTCAATATATTTATTAATGATCTTGTAGAAGGCTTGCACAGTAAAATATCAATTTTCGCAGATGGCACTAAACTGTGTAAAGTAATTAACACTGAAGAGGACAGTATACTGTATATATACTACAGAGGACAGTATACTGTATATATACTACAGAGGACAGTATACTGTATATACACTACAGAGGACAGTATACTGTATATACACTACAGAGGACAGTATACTGTATATATACTACAGAGGACAGTATACTGTATATACACTACAGAGGACAGTATACTGTGTATATACTACAGAGGACAGTATACTGTGTATATACTACAGAGGACAGTATACTGTATATACACTACAGAGGACAGTATACTGTATATACACTACAGAGGACAGTATACTGTATATATACTACAGAGGACAGTATACTGTATATACACTACAGAGGACAGTATACTGTATATATACTACAGAGGACAGTATTCAGTGTATATACACTACAGAGGACAGTATACTGTATATACACTACAGAGGACAGTATACTGTGTATATATATATATATATATATATAACTGTATACACTATACAAAAAATGTAATGACAAACGCAGTGGTTCTGTATGGCTTACAAATGTTTGGTATGTCCACTACAATTAAGGAACATTGTTTATGCTGTATTTTATTGTCAATAAAAAAGTTTTCTTAGAAATATTGGTTTGTAGTGTTGATTTACAGTTGGACCATTAAAAACTAGCAGATCCAAATGTACAGGGTTCATTTTAGGACATTGTCAGATATCATAGTCAAGTATCAGAATAATGTAAGGCAAAATCCTATCTCTGACACCGGACTTTCTTCACAGGTCAGGGTCAGTCAGAATGAGTTATAGATGGACTTATTTGCGAGAGCTCATAGAACTATAAAAGAGCCTATAGCTCAGAGTTAAGATTGCTGCATTGCAAACCAAAGGTTTTTGAGTTCAAGACCCAATAGAAACCTTAATAACAAAAATATATTTTTAAACCCAAGCTAGGAGACAAATTGAAATGATGTTTGACTTTGTCTGACTACTCACTGGTCAGGTTCAAAAAGAATTTGTGTATTTTTATGGAAAATCACATCGCTAGAGAAGATCCATGATGCTTTCAGGCTGAGCCTATAAGGCAATGATAAGGTTTCTGTGTATAAGTCTAATAGCGTTCAAGACCCGATACAAACCTAAAAAAATAACATACACACATATATATTAGATCCATAAAAAGTCAGGCAGCAGTCCTTTGGAAGTTGAGAAGAAGGGTGCCCACGGTAATCCCTCGATTCAGGATGATGAATAAACAATAAAAGTCCGCAGCACTCCTTGCTGCGCATTAGGTATTGGGAGACGCGCTGAATGCAGCGTGAATCACTGCGACTCGGGAAGGGAGTTTTGTCCTCCTTGTTCGATACATAAAATACAGCTTTAATCTCCCAGCAAGAAGTGCTGCGGACTTTTGTTATATATATAATTTATTTTTTTAAACCCTAGCTAGGAGACCAATTAAAATGATGTCTGACTTTGATGTCTGACTTTCCTCTTTGGTCAGCGTCAGATTCAAAATTATTTAAAGAGTTCCTGTGTATTTGTCTGCTGTATCACATAGTGAAAGAAAATCCAGAACTACTCCGAGTTCAGCCTATACCTTAATGGTAAAACACCAGTATTTAGGTTCAAGACCCAATAGAAACCTTGAAAAAATGTATTTTGTTAACCCTAGCTAGGAGACGAATGCAAATTATGTTTGACTTTGATGTGTGACTTTTCTCACCCATCAGTGTCAAAGGAGTTTCATATATAATGTATATGTGCTGCTAAATCACATAGCAATAAAAAAAAAACATGAAGTAAACCCACTTTGTACCTCTATTGTATCCTTAAAGGGGTTGTCTCACTTCAGTAAGTCACATTTATCATGTAGAGATAGTTAATATAAGGTACTTACTAATGTATTGTGATTGTCCATATTGCTTCCTTTGCTGGCTGGATTCATTTTTCTATCACATACACGGCTCGTTTCCATGGTTAAAGACCACCCTGCAATCCATCTGTGGTGGTCGTGCTTGCACACTAGGAAAAAGCATCAGCCTCTCTGGTGGCCGGGTCCATGGGAGCGTACATACACTAGTGCTTTTTCCTATAATGTGCAAGCAAGACCATCACTGATGGATTTCAGGGTTGTCTGTAACCATGGAAACGAGCAGTGTATAACATAATGGAAAAAAGAATCCAGCCAACAAAGGTAGCAATATGGATAACGTTATTTTCTCATCTAATTTGTGTGCTGGTAGGTGAGCTGAGGGATGTGATATCTGGCCTCTAGAATATAGGCCCTTGTAGATAGAAATAAGATTCTATGGTTCCAAGATAACGTGAGCTGATCTATAACAGACAGAGGGACCATGTCCTTTATTGCATTACGTCTAGCATCTACATAGAGAAAACTTAGGCTACTTTCACACTTGCGTTCAGGGCTCCGCTTGTGAGTTCCGTTTAAAGGCTCTCACAAGCGGCCCCGAACGCATCCGTCCAGCCCTAATGCATTCTGAGTGGATGCGGATCCGCTCAGAACGCATCAGTCTGGCAGCGTTTGGCCTCCGCTCAGCAGGTGGACACAGTGTTCGGGTGTCCGCCTGGCCGTGCGGAGGCAAACAGATCCATCCAGACTTAAAACATAAGTCAATGGGGACGGATCCGTTTGAAGTTGACACTATATGGCTCTATTTTCAAACAGATCCGTCCCCCATTGACTTTCAATGTAAAGTCTGGACGGATCTGTCTGAAGCTACTTTCACACTTAGAATTTTTTCTACAATATAATGCAGACGGATCCATTCTGAACGGATCCCATCGTCTGCATTATATGAGCGGATCCGTCTGGGTAGCCTTAGAAGTCAGGGTGTATAAACCTGCACAAAGCCCAGCATCCATATCTAATGAAGGGGGAACTTTCACAGCTTTTTTACTTCTGGAACATACTCCTCATACTCCGACTCTGGAGATACTGTAGGTGGTACTCTACTTGGTTCTTCAGAATCATAGTAATTCAAGTTCTGTACTTGCAAGAGCCATCAACAACTGTTAGAGACGGATCTATACAGAGTGTGGCTTCTCTATACAAGCAATATATATGCTGTATATCAGTCAGCACTTGGTAAACGCTACTCTGAAAGTTAGACGGCACGCTACAAGACACACTTCTTCATAGTGTTTACATGTGAGAGACATTATTGTTTGGTAACAAGTGCTGTAAACTCATGCAGCTAATTAATTAGACTAATGATGATAGCGCTGCAATACTCTGCAGTGCTGTACACAGAGTATCACACATTTGTCCATGGCACTCTTGGGGTTTGCAGGTGCTGTACTACAACACCATAGATGAAAAGTTAACATCTAGGGATGAGCGAATCGACTTCGGATGATTCATCGGAAGTGGATTCGTAGAAAACTTTGTTGTAATACTATGAGGAGCGGGAGCATAAGCTATTCCCTAGTCAGCAGAAGGACCAGGACCTTTATCCTGTGGGGTCCAGTCTTTTTATGTAGCATAAACTAATTTCCTAGTCAACAGAGGGATCAGGTCCTTTATCCTGTGGGATCCAGTCTTTGTATATATTATAAGCCATTTCCTAGGCATCAGAAGGACCCAGGTCATTTATCCTATAGTATCCAGCTGTTTTTATGTAGAATAAGCTAATTTCCTAGTCAACAGATGGACCAGGTCCTTTTGCTGGCTAGGATTTATTAATCTCACATAGAGCAGGCTATTTCCTAGGCAGCAGATGGACCAGGTCCTTTAGCTGGCTAGGATTTAGCAATCTCACATAGGGTAGAGTCTAAATCCTAGGCAGCTAAAGGACCTGGTCCATCTGTTGACTATGAAATTAGCTTATGCTATATAAAAAGGCTGGATACTATAGGATAAAGGACCTGGTCCTTCTGCTGACTAGGAAATAGCCTGCTCTATGTGAGATTGCTAAATCCTAGCCAGCAAAAGGACCTGATCCCTCTGTTGACTATGAAATTAGCTTATGCTACATAAAAAGATTGGATCCCACAGGATAAAGGACCTGGTCCTTCTGCTGCCTAGGAAATAGCTTATGCTCCCGCTCCTCATAGTATTACAACAAAGTTTTCTACGAATCCACTTCCGATGAATCATCCGAAGTCGATTCGCTCATCCCTAGATGTCAACTTTTCATCTATGGTGTTGTAGTACAGCACCTGTAAACCCCAAGAGTGCCATGGACAAATGTGTGATACTCTGTGTACAGCACTGCAGAGTATTGCAGCGCTATCATCATTAGTCTAATTAATTAGCTGCATGAGTTTACAGCACTTGTTACCAAACAATAATGTCTCTCACATGTAAACACTATGAAGAAGTGTGTCTTGTAGCGTGCCATCTAACTTTCAGAGTAGCGTTTAACAAGTGCTGACTGATATACAGCATATATATTGCTTGTATAGAGAAGCCACACTCTGTATAGATCAGTCTCTAACAGTTGTTGATGGCTCTTGCAAGTACAGACCTTGAATTACTATGATTCTGAAGAACCAAGTAGAGTACCACCTACAGTATCTCCAGAGTCGGAGTATGAGGAGTATGTTCCAGAAGTAAAAAAGCTGTGAAAGTTCCCCCTTCATTAGATATGGATGCTGGGCTTTGTGCAGGTTTATACACCCTGACTTCTAAGGCTACCCAGACGGATCCGCTCATATAATGCAGACGATGGGATCCGTTCAGAATGGATCCGTCTGCATTATATTGTAGAAAAAATTCTAAGTGTGAAAGTAGCTTCAGACAGATCCGTCCAGACTTTACATTGAAAGTCAATGGGGGACGGATCCGTTTGAAAATTGAGCCATATAGTGTCAACTTCAAACGGATCCGTCCCCATTGACTTATGTTTTAAGTCTGGATGGATCCGTTTGCCTCCGCACGGCCAGGCGGACACCCGAACACTGTGTCCACCTGCTGAGCGGAGGCCAAACGCTGCCAGACTGATGCGTTCTGAGCGGATCCGCGTCCACTCAGAATGCATTAGGGCTGGACGGATGCGTTCGGGGCCGCTTGTGAGAGCCTTTAAACGGAACTCACAAGCGGAGCCCCGAACGCAAGTGTGAAAGTAGCCTAAGTTTTCTCTATGTATATGCTAGACGTAATGCAATAAAGGACATGGTCCCTCTGTCTGTTATAGATCAGCCCACGGTATCTTGGAACCATAGAATCTTATTTCTATCTACAAGGGCCTATATTCTAGAGGCCAGATATCACATCCCTCAGCTCACCTACCAGCACACAAATTAGATGAGAAAATAACATTCAATAGTCTTTTTTCTCACTCGTACAGTGTTTATTTTAGGACCTGGTCAGATATCGTAATATCAGTGTGAGGCGAAATACTATCGGACCCCGATATCGGAGTTTGACTTTGATGTCTGACTTTCTTCACAGGTCAGGGTCAAATTCACGATGAGATATGGATTTACTTTTTGAACTGTGTGATTTAGCATTTTGAACCCTGTGACGCAATTAACAAGCACAAGGGACATTGCCTGTGACGCAATTAACAAGCTCCATGGGCATTGCTTGTGATACATTTAACAAACACAATGGGCCTTTTTAAATTGACGAACGCCCAGCGGGGCTTGGTCATCGACCGCATGGAACTATGTCCGGCCCCTTAATCCAATCATCTCCAGGATAGAGAGGAGGGATTTTACTGTTTATATGGGAGTGTGTTATATCGTACTGTATATTGATTGGTCACTGTATTTAGTGTGCCTGTCCTCCATCAGGTCCCCAGGGGAGTAGCCCTTTCTGGAGGACGTGCATAAAAGGCCGAGCTGTGGCCATCAATAAAGGAGTCCTGCTTTATACCTTCATGAAGTCTTGGCCCATGTTTGGGGAATGGGATAACTACACTCTTGCGGATTGCTATAGCACAATACTCCCCTGAGTATAAGCTCTTGTACGAGCTTGTTCCTGCTCTATGGATTTAGGAGAGGTTCACCCACTGGAAGCTAAAGCCCGGTCTTGGGTCCAGCATGGGTGGAGGACGGCGAGACCCTAACCAAGCTGCGGCGGTTTGTGGGGTCTGTGGTGGTTATGGTGTCCGGTGGAGTGCTTGGAGCCCTCTGGAAGCACTAGGAGCATCCGTCAGCGGAAGGTGCCCAGTCGGGAAGGGGGGGGGGGGGGCAGGCGTTCAGTTATCCATATTGCTACCTTTGTTGGCTGGATTCTTTTTTCCCTTATGTTATACACTGCTCGTTTCCATGGTTACAGACAACCCTGAAATCCATCAGTGATGGTCTTGCTTGCACATTATAGGAAAAAGCACTAGTGTATGTACGCTCCCATGGACCCGGCCACCAGAGAGGCTGATGCTTTTTCCTAGTGTGCAAGCACGACCACCACAGATGGATTGCAGGGTGGTCTTTAACCATGGAAACGAGCCGTGTATGTGATAGAAAAATGAATCCAGCCAGCAAAGGAAGCAATATGGACAATCACAATACATTAGTAAGTACCTTATATTAACTTTCTCTACATGATAAATGTGACTTACTGAAGTGAGACAACCCCTTTAAGGATACAATAGAGGTACAAAGTGGGTTTACTTCATGTTTTTTTTTTATTGCTATGTGATTTAGCAGCACATATACATTATATATGAAACTCCTTTGACACTGATGGGTGAGAAAAGTCACACATCAAAGTCAAACATAATTTGCATTTGTCTCCTAGCGAGGGTTAACAAAATACATTTTTTCAAGGTTTCTATTGGGTCTTGAACCTAAAGACTGGTGTTTGTAAGCCAGAAGCCTTACCATTAAGGTATAGGCTGAACTCGGAGTAGTTATGGATTTTCTTTCACTATGTGATACAGCAGACAAATACACAGGAACTCTTTAAATAATTTTGAATCTGACGCTGACCAAAGAGGAAAGTCAGACATCAAAGTCAAACATCATTTTAATTGGTCTCCTAGCTAGGGTTTAAAAAAATAAAAATAAATTATATATATAACAAAAGTCCGCAGCACTTCTTGCTGGGAGATTAAAGCTGTATTTTATGTATCGAACAAGGAGGACAAAACTCCCTTCCCGAGTCGCAGTGATTCACGCTGCATTCAGCGCGTCTCCCAATACCTAATGCGCAGCAAGGAGTGCTGCGGACTTTTATTGTTTATTCATCATCCTGAATCGAGGGATTACCGTGGGCACCCTTCTTCTCAACTTCCAAAGGACTGCTGCCTGACTTTTTATGGATCTAATATATATGTGTATGTTATTTTTTTAGGTTTGTATCGGGTCTTGAACGCTATTAGACTTATACACAGAAACCTTATCATTGCCTTATAGGCTCAGCCTGAAAGGATCATGGATCTTCTCTAGCGATGTGATTTTCCATAAAAATACACAAATTCTTTTTGAACCTGACCAGTGAGTAGTCAGACAAAGTCAAACATCATTTCAATTTGTCTCCTAGCTTGGGTTTAAAAATATATTTTTGTTATTAAGGTTTCTATTGGGTCTTGAACTCAAAAACCTTTGGTTTGCAATGCAGCAATCTTAACTCTGAGCTACAGGCTCTTTTATAGTTCTATGAGCTCTCGCAAATAAGTCCATCTATAACTCCTTCTGACTGACCCGGACCTGTGAAGAAAGTCCGGTGTCAGAGATAGGATTTTGCCTTACATTATTTTGATACTTGACTATGATATCTGACAATGTCCTAAAATGAACCCTGTACATTTGGATCTGCTAGTTTTTAATGGTCCAACTGTAAATCAACACTACAAACCAATATTTCTAAGAAAACTTTTTTATTGACAATAAAATACAGCATAAACAATGTTCCTTAATTGTAGTGGACATACCAAACATTTGTAAGCCATACAGAACCACTGCGTTTGTCATTACATTTTTTGTGTACAGTATATTACTACCTCAAAAAAAATGTTGCGCAACAATGTTTTGCATTTAATAAAATTACATTTTTTTTATTATTACATGATTACAAAAAAATTGTATGATGCAACAAATCACATTGGAATAAAAAGTGTGCACCAGTAGTGAAAAACTCTATTAATTCAAATACATTAATAGTTCATATTTAGACATAAAATATAACCATATCAATAACCAAATCATAAGTGCAAATTACTATATGTCGGGTCTCAAAGAAATAAAAAGAAAAAACTAAGTGCAAATAATAAATACTGTATTTACATATGTATATATATTTATATCCTCATAACCTACATTTAACCCCTTAACCACTTCAGCCCCGCTAGCTGAAACCCCCTTAATGACCAGGCCACTTTTTACACTTCGGCACTGCACTCCTTTCACCGTTTATCGCTCGGTCATGCAACTTACCACCCAAATGAATTTTACCTCCTTTTCTTCTCACTAATAGAGCTTTCATTTGGTGAAATTTCATTGCTGCTGACATTTTTACTATTTTTTGTTATTAATCAAAATGTAACGATTTTTTTGCAAAAAAATGACATTTTTCACTTTCAGCTGTAAAATTTAGCAAAAAAAAAAAATGACATCCATATATACATTTTTTGCTAAATTTATAGTTCTACATGTCTCTGATAAAAAAAAAGAAATGTTTGGGCAAAAAAAAAAATTGTTTGGGTAAAACTTATAGCGTTTACAAACTATGGTACAAAAATGTGAATTTCCGCTTTTTGAAGCAGCTCTGACTTTCTGAGCACCTGTCATGATTCCTGAGGTTCTACAATGCCCAGACAGTAGAAACACCCCACAAATGACCCCATTTCGGAAAGTAGGCACCCTAAGGTATTCGCTGATGGGCATAGTGAGTTCATAGAACTTTTTATTTTTTGTCACAAGTTAGCGGAAAATGATGATTTTTATTTTATTTTTTTCTTACAAAGTCTCATATTCCACTAACTTGCGACAAAAAATAAAAAATTCTAGGAACTCGCCATGCCCCTCACAGAATACCTTGGGGTGTCTTCTTTCCAAAATGGGGTCACTTGTGGCGTAGTTATACTGCCCTGGCAATTTAGGGGCCCAAATGTGTGAGAAGAACTTTGCAATCAAAATGTGTAAAAAATGGCCTGCGAAATCCGAAAGGTGCACTTTGGAATATGTGCCCCCTTGCCCACCTTGGCATCAAAAAAGTGTGACACATCTGGTATCGCTGTACTCAGGAGAAGTTGGGGAATGTGTTTTGGGGTGTCATTTTACATATACCCATGCTGGGTGAGAGAAATATCTTGGCAAAAGACAACTTTTCCAATTTTATTATACAAAGTTGGCATTTGACCAAGATATTTCTCTCACCCAGCATGGGTATATGTAAAATGACACCCCAAAACACATTCCCCAACTTCTCCTGAGTACGGCGATACCACATGTGTGACACTTTTTTGCAGCCTAGATGCGCAAAGGGGCCCAAAGTCCTTTTAGGAGGGCATTTTTAGACATTTGGATCCCAGACTTCTTCTCACACTTTCGGGCCCCTAAAAAGCCAGGGCAGTATAAATACCCCACATGTGACCCCACTTTGGAAAGAAGACACCCCAAGGTATTCAATGAGGGGCCTGGCGAGTTCATAGATTTTTTTTCTTTTTTTGCATAAGTTAGCGGAAATTGATTTTTTTGTTTTTTTTGTTTTTTTCTCACAAAGTCTCACTTTCCGCTAACTTAGGACAAAAATTTCAATCTTTCATGGACTCAATATGCCCCTCAGCGAATACCTTGGGGTGTCTTCTTTCCGAAATGGGGTCACATGTGGGGTATTTATACTGCCCTGGCTTTTTAGGGGCCCTAAAGCGTGAGAAGAAGTCTGGAATATAAATGTCTAAAAATGTTTACGCATTTGGATTCCGTGAGGGGTACGGCGAGTGCATGTGAGATTTTATTTTTTGACACAAGTTAGTGGAATATGAGACTTTGTAAGAAAAAACAAACAAAAAAAAAAAGATATATTTCCGCTAACTTGGGCCAAAAAAATGTCTGAATGGAGCCTTACAGGGGGATTGATCAATGACAGGGGGGTGATCACCCATATAGACTCCCTGATCACCCCCCTGTAAGGCTCCATTCAGACGTCCGTATGTGTTTTGCGGATCCGATCCATGTATCTGTGGATCCGTAAAAATCATACGGACGTCTGAACAGAGCCTGACGGGGGGGTGATCAGGGGTTTATAAGGGGTTAATAAGTGACCGGGGGGGGGGGGGTGATCAGGGGTTTATAAGGGGTTAATAAGTGACGGGGGGGGGGGGGGGTGTGTAGTGTAGTGTGGTGTTTGGTGCGACTTTACTGACCTACCTGTGTCCTCTGGTGGTCGATCCTAACAAAAGGGACCACCAGAGGACCAGGTAGCAGGTATATTAGACGCTGTTATCAAAACAGCATCTAATATACCTGTTAGGGGTTAAAAAAAAAAATCAGATCTCCAGCCTGCCAGCGAGCGATCACCGCTGGCAGGCTGGAGATCCACTCGCTTACCTTCTGTTCCTGTGAGCGTGCGTTCACAGGAAATCTCGGGTATCGCGAGATGACGCGCCGATGCGTCCAGGAGGAGTAAATCAACCACCTCCCGGACGCATCGGCGCGTTAGGCGATCGGGAGGTGGTTAAGGACCCGGCTCATTTTCACCTTAAGGACCAGGCCATTTTTTGCAAATCTGACCAGTGTCACTTTATGTGGTGATAACTTTAAAACGCTTTAACTTATCCAGGCCAACAATATTGTTTTTTCGGCACATATTGTACTTCATGACACTGGTAAAATGAAGTAAAATAAAAAAAAATAATATTTATTTAAAAAAAAAATACCAAATTTACCCAAAATTTGTAAAAAATTGCAAATTTCCAAGTTTCAATTTCTCTACTTCTATAATACATAGTAATACCGCCAAACATATTTATTACTTTACATTCCCCATATGTCTACTTCATGTGTGTAGCATTTTGGGAATTCTATTTTATATTTTGGGGATGTTACAAGGCTTAGAAGTTTGGAAGCAAATCTTGAAATTGTTCTGAACTTTTCAAAAACCCAATTTTTAGGGACCAGTTCAGGTCTGAAGTCACTTTGTGAGGCTTATATAATAGAAACCACCCAAAAAGACACCATTCTAGAAACTACACCCCTCAAGGTATTCAAAACTGATTTTACAAACTTTGTTAACCCTTTAGGTGTTCCACAAGAATTAATGGAAAATACAGATACAATTTCAAAATTTCACTTTTTTGGCATATCTTCCATTTTAATATTTTTTTTTCCAGTTACAAAGCAAGGGTTAACAGCCAAACAAGACTCAATATTTATGGCTCTGATTCTGTAGTTTACAGAAACACCCCATATGTGGTCATAAACCACTGTACGGGCACACGGCAGGGCGCAGAAGGAAAGGAACGCCATACGGTTTTTGGAAGGCAGATTTTGCTGGACTGTTTTTTTTTTGACAATATGTCCCATTTGAAGCCCCCCTAGAGTAAAAACTCCAAAAAATGACCCCATTTTAGAAACTACGGGATAGGGTGGGAGTTTTGTTGGTACTAGTTTAGGGTACATATGATTTTTTTTGTTTCTCTATATTACACTTTTTGTGAGGCAAGGTAACATGAAATAGCTGTTTTGGCAGCGTTTTTTTTTTGGGTTATTTACAACATTCATCTGACAGGTTAGATCATGTGGTATTTTTATAGAGCAGGTTGTCACGGACGCGGCGATACCTAATATGTATACAATTTTTTTTATTTATGTAAGTTTTACACAATGATTTCATTTTTGAAACAAAAAAATATGTTTTAGTGTCTCCATAGTCTGAGAGCCATAGTTTTTTCAGTTTTTGGGCGAATATCTAAAGTAGGGTCTCATTTTTTGTGGGATGAGATGACGGTTTTATTGGCACTATTTTGGGGTGCATATGCCCTTTTGATCGCTTGCTATTACAGTTTTTGTGACATAAGATGACAAAAAATTAATTTTTTTACACCGTTTTTATTCAAAAATTTTACAGTGTTCAACTGAGGGGTTAGGTAATGTGATATTTTTATAGAGCGATCGATACGGACGCGGCGATACCTAATATGTATACTTTTTTTTTATTTATGTACGTTTTACACAATGATTTCATTTTTGAAACAAAAAAAAAAAAATCATGTTTTAGTGTTTCCATAGTCTAAGAGCCATAGTTTTTTCAGTTTTTGGGCGATTATCTTGGGTAGGGTATGATTTTTGCGGGATGAGATGACGGTTTGATTGGCGCTATTTTGGGGTGCATATGACTTTTTGATCGCTTGCTATTACACTTTTTGTGATGTAAGGTGACCAAAAATTGTTTATTTAGCACAGTTTTTAATTTTTATGGTGTTCATCTGAGGGGTTAGCTCATGTGATATTATTATAGAGCTGGTCGATACGGACGCGGCGATACCTAATATATATACTTTTTTTTATTTATGTAAGTTTTACACAATAATATCATTTTTTAAACAAAAAAATAAATCACGTTATAGTGTCTAGTTTTTTTTTTTTGGGCCATTGTCTCATGTAGGGGCTAATTTTTTGCGGGATGAGGTGACGGTTTGATTGGTACTATTTCGGCGTACATGTGACTCTTTTGATCACTTTTATCACCTTTTTTGGGAAGTAAGGTGGGCAAAATTTCAATTTCCTGATAGTTTTTATTTTATGGAGTTCACCGTGCAGGGAAAGTAACATGACCGTTTTATAGATCAGGTCGTTACGTACGCGGCGATACCCAATATGTGTAGTGTATTTTATTTTTTACATTTTTATTCAGTGATAAATGTGATTTTATTATCTTTACTTTTTTTTTTTACATTTTTGGGACCCAGTGGGTCTGATGTCTGTATAATACAGTACATATTCTACTGTACTGTATTTTACTTACACTGAACAGATCTATGCTTTTAGCATAGATCTGTTCAGCACCATGGACAGCAGGACGCCTGAGAAGGCGTCCTGTTGCCATGGGGACCTTCCCCGTCTGCCACAACTAAGCAGATGGGGAAGGAGGGGAGCTCCCTCCCTCTCTCCCCCCATCCATCTGGGGGCTGCAAAGGCACAGCAGCCCCCCAATGGCAGAGGGGGGAGCTCCCTGACTTAACCCTTTCCATACCGCGGTCCATACGGAAAATGGCTAAACGGCTGACATCGCACTGAGCAATGTGCTGACACTCTGGTGAACCACTGGACACCAATGAAAATTTAGCGGGAGGCAGGCGGGGGATCGCGATCCCGCAACTGCCGCACCGCCCACAAACCGCCCCCCTGCACCCCCCCACATAAATGAATTCGGGGGGGGGGGGTTAAAAAAAAAATAGATTTTGGACATTTTTAGGTTTCTGATCCCTGGGATCAGAAACTACATAAAGCGCTGCAAACCCCCCTCGGCATTGAGCCTGAGTGCCTGGCTGTGTGTAACAGCCGACACTCAGCGCTGTCACCATGTCTGCAGACATGGTGACAGTTTAATGCCAGGACGAGTATACTCATCCTGGTGCGCTAAGTACCCTCGCTCCAGGACGAGTATACTCGTCCAAGGTCCTGAATGTGTTAAAGGGAATCTGTCACCTGCTTTTACCATTTTAAGCTGGCACCATCGCTATGTTCACTAAAGTACATTATTTCCAGAAGTCATCTTTTTACTTTATTTCGTTTTGTCCTTTTGATATAAAAGCGCTTTTTATGATATGCTAATGAGGCTCCAAGGTGCCCAGGGGGGCGTTTTTTCCCCTATCCGGTGCCCAGTGACGCCCCCCTGCAGTGCCTAAAAACGCCTCCTGATCCTCAAATAACCTCCCACAGCCCGGCAAACGGTTCCGCCCCCTCTCCACGTCATAGTCTACCTTCTAGAAATGCCCCGTCCTTCTTCCTGTCGGCTAGAAAACTTGCGCACATGCAGTACCGCCTGCGCGATCATTAACCTCCTCAGGGCAACAGCGCTCAGGTTACATCACTGGGCTCAGCGCATGCTCAGTGAGACTTTTGAGGCTGTTGCCCTCAGGAGCTTGATGATCGCGCAGGCGGTACTGTGCCTGCGCAAGTTTTCTGTCCGCCGACAGGAAGAAGGATGACTGCACACTCTCAATGGCTGCACACTCTCCCTGGTCAACCAAGTCCGCTGCCTTGGAGTGACCTTGGATTCTGCCCTCTCCTTCAGACCGCACATCCAAGCCCTTTCCACCACCTGCTGCCTCCAACTCAAAAACATCTCCCGCATCCGCACTTTCCTTAACTTTGAATCTGCAAAAATGTTTGTACATGCCCTCATCATCTCCTGCCTAGACTACTGCAACATCCTCCTCTGTGGCCTTCCATCTAGCACTCTCGCACCCCTCCAATCTATCGTCAACTCTGCTGCCCAACTAATCCACCTCTCACCCCTTTACTCCTCTGCCAATCCCTTCACCGGCTCCCCATTGCCCAGCGAATTCACTTCAAAGTACTAACAAATACATACAAAGCCGTCCATAACCTGTCCCCTCCCTACATCTCTGAGCTACTTTCCCGATACACCCCCACACGCACTCTCCGATCCTCACAAGACCTCCTTCTCTCCTCTCCTCTTATTGCCTCTTCCCACAATCGCCTCCAGGACTTCTCCCGTGCATCCCCCACACTCTGGAACTCGCTGCCCCAACATATCAGACTCTCACCTACAGTGGAATCCTACAAAAGAAACCTGAAAATCCACCTTTTCAGACAAGCCTACAACCCGTGACCCTGCTGCCTCTATACCGCCATGACCAGCTTCACCCGCACCTACTGTGTCCTTCTCCCATACCATGTAGATTGTAAGCCTCGCGGGTAGGGCCCTCTGTCCTCTGTACCAGTCTGTAACTCATCTTGTTTATGATTAGTGCAATTGTCTGTATTATGTATGGGCACCGCTTATCATATGTACACCGCTTATCATATGTACAGCGCCAGGGAATGAATGGCGCTTTAATAATAAATAATAATAAGGCTACTTTCACACTAGCATTCGGGCGGATCCGTCTGCATTATTTTTGGCATATAAAAGCTAAGTGTGAAAATAGCCTCGTGCGGATCCGTCCAGACTTTCAATGTAAAGTCAATGGGGGACGGATCCGCCTGAAGATTGAGCCATATTGTGGCATCTTCAAACGGATCCGTCCCCATTGACTTACATTGTAAGTCTGGGCGGATCCGCACAGCCAGGCGGACACCCGAACGCTGCAAGCAGCGTTCAGCTGTCCGCCTGTCCGTGCGGAGGCGAGCGGAGCGGAGGCTGAACGCCGCCAGACTGATGCAGTCTGAGCGGATCCGCTCCATTCAGACTGCATCAGGGCTGGACGGCTGCGTTCGGGTCCGCTCGTGAGCTCCTTCAAACGGAGCTCACGAGCGGACCGACGAACGCTAGTGTGAAAGTAGCCTGATACAGCGTGGACCATTTGCCTTGATTTTTAAACCAAATGAAATAAAAGTTTGCTTGTTTTTTGGAGCCGAACATCATTTCGTTTTCTTCCTATGGTTACTTACACATAATCTGCAACAGCTCCATATCTTCTTGTTGACGCAAATTTATGTCACATGTCGTTAAGGGGTTAAAGAGATGCTCAATCCATGTGCATAACGAAATAAAAATTATGACGACAAGTGCATAACAAGGGTAAAAAAAATAATGACAGAATATAAGCATATGATGTTGTGAGCGAGGTGACTGGATCCATTCAATCTTCAAGAAAGCAAATGTAAGAAGCCAACTGAAACCTGTTTAAAAATAAAGGGAAAAAAGTGAATCTATAAACCAGAAAGAAAGCCGGAAAAATTTACTAGACAAATATAAAAAATAAAAAAAGTACCTTTCATACAATATCCATTCTTTAGCGTTTTCCCTAAGGCTGGATGTTCTCAGGAAACATCACCACCAGGTATCTTTCTGGTAACGCGCGTCACCCCTATTGTTGTCTGCCTCCGATATGACCAGACCCTGCACCTGCAAAAAGATTAGCCTCAAAAATGAATGTCTTGCTCTTATCCAGGTCACATTTCTATCAAAATGTTCATTTAAATAGTTCAAGTGGCTTTCAGTTTATTAAACATTTCCATATTTAAAAAAAAATAAAAAATAAAAATCACACTTCCACAAAATACATGCTTTTAACCGCTTGCCGCACACCTAACGCCGAAAAGAGTCATTGCTGCGGCTCTCTCAGGCTACACTAACGCCGATTGGCGTCATCTCGCGTGAGCCGAGATTTCCTGTGAACGCGCGCACACAGGATCGCGTAGTTCACCTGCAGCCTGCCGGCCGCGATCATTGGCTGGCAGGCTGTGGATTTTTGAATCGACCAATGAAATGGTTATGTCAGACGCTATTTTGAAAATAGCATCTGATACCTGCTGCCTGCTCCTCTGGTGTCCCTTTTGCTTGGATCGACCACCAGAGGACACAGGCGGCTCTCTAAGTAGCACCAATCACCACACTACACATTAGATATTACCCTGGCATTTATTAACCCCATATTTAGCACCTGATCACCCATATTAGACTCCCTGATCGCCCCCTTATCCACCCCCCTGTCACTGATCACCCCCCTGTAAGGGTTCCTCATCCCTGCCAGGTAGTTTAGCGCCCAGCCCACTCCAGTCACTGATTAGTCGCTAATTAGCGTCATCGCTGTCGCTAATCAGCACTAGTACTATATAGTATCTGTAAGTGATCAATACTGATCGCAATCAGATCTATATCAGTACATTAGGGTCACCTTATGCACTACAAAAAACGCTGTGTTCGCCCGATCAGGCCTGATCTTGTGCGCACACTTGCGTTCAGTCCGCCCCGCCGCAGTGACAGAATATTTTTTTTCAGATCACTGCAAAAACACCGTAAAATCGCTGCGCCGCTATAAAGATCACTTTTGAGCTTTTTGGATCTTTATTAGCGATCGCAGCTTTACTTCGCACGCACTCCTTTTTACTAGGTAGGTTTGCTCTTTTTCCTGGGTAGTCTCAGAGGAATACCCCCTAAATTTAGTGAACCCAAAATGTCAAACAAGGGGGTATTCCGCTGAAGAGGCCTACAGGATTCTGACCGTTATGGATGAAAGCGATGGGGACGCCTCATCCGCTGAATCCAGTGGTTCAGAATATGAACCTGTAGACAGCAGTGGCACTCTAACCGCTAGTGAAGACGACGAGGTAGAGGTCCCTGCTACGGTCAGGCGTACCCGATCCCATGTAAGAGTTCTGCCTACCCCGCGTGATGAGCCTCATTTGCAGCAGAGTGGTGCTAGCGCTGATCTTGTTTATGGTGCGGCATACACCAGCAGCACAGCACAGCCTGGACCTTCTACCAGCACTGCCGTATTCCCTGGTGAAGTGGCGAGCACCAGACGGGCAGTTCCAGCTGGTACGGTGGCACGTGCAATAACTCCCCTGTCGCAGCCACCGCGTTCACAGGCCCGTAGAGCCCTTAGTCTCCCAGAGGTGCTGGCAAATCCTAATTGGCAATCCCCTGCTTCCGCCGCACCCGTATTGCCCCCTTTCTCCGCCTAGTCCCGAGTTCGCGTGGAGACGGCTCATTTAGGATCGGCCCTTCAGTTTTTTGAGCTGTTCTTCACCGCGGATCTCTATGACCTAGTTGTGGCAGAAACCAACTGCTACGCCACACAGTTTATTACCGCCAATCCGGAAAGCTTCCATGCCCAGCCTTCCCGGTGGAAACCAGTCACCGTTTCCGAGTTTAAAATTTTGTTGGGCCTTCTCCTCAGCATGGGTCTAACTAAAAAAAACTTATTGCGGTCATATTGGTCTAAAGACCCAATACATTTCATGCCCATGTTCTCTGCTGCAATGTCCAGGGCGCGTTTTGAGGCCATCATGTGCTTTATGCATTTCACTGACAATAGCACCTGTCATCCAAGAGGCCACCCTGCTTATGACCGGCTCCACAGAATTCGGCCCCTCATAGACCATTTGTCATCCAGATTTGCAGATGCGTATACCCCTAATCAAAACATCTGCATAGACGAGTCCCTAGTACATTTTACCGGGCGCCTTGGCATAAAACAGTACATCCCCAGCAAGCGCGCCCGGTCAACTGTGCTTCTTGCAGACTCCAGACTAACTCTATAGGCCCCCTGCAGAGTATTACTTAGCCATACACCCACCAAGCGGAAACCTCACCTGCTTCTGCCCTTGTCCTCACCAGATCAAACTACTCAAAAGCCCGGGAAAGCATTTCAGCAACCCCCCCCCCCCCCTCCTCTTGCAGAGCATTCCAGCAACCCCCCACGCCCCCTCTTGCAAAGCATTCCAGCAACCCCCCACCTCCCCTCTTGCAAAGCATTCCAGCAACCCCCCACCCCCCCTCTTGCAAAGCATTTCAGCAACCCCCCACCCCCCCTCTTGCAGAGCATTCCAGCAACCCCCCCCCTCTTGCAGAGCATTCCAGCAACCCCCCCCCCTCTTGCAGAGCATTCCAGCAACCCCCCCCCCCCTCTTGCAGAGCATTCCAGCAACCCCCCCCCTCTTGCAGAGCATTCCAGCAACCCCCCCCCCTCTTGCAGAGCATTCCAGCAACCCCCCCCCCTCTTGCAGAGCATTCCAGCAACCCCCCCCTCTTGCAGAGCATTCCAGCAACCCCCCCTCTTGCAGAGCATTCCAGCAACCCCCCCTCTTGCAGAGCATTCCAGCAACCCCCCCTCTTGCAGAGCATTCCAGCAACCCCCCCTCTTGCAGAGCATTCCAGCAACCCCCCCTCTTGCAGAGCATTCCAGCAACCCCCCTCTTGCAGAGCATTACAGCAACCCCCCCCTCTTGCAGAGCATTACAGCAACCCCCCCCTCTTGCAGAGCATTACAGCAACCCCCCCTCTTGCAGAGCATTCCAGCAACCCCCCCCTCTTGCAGAGCATTCCAGCAACCCCCCCCTCTTGCAGAGCATTCCAGCAACCCCCCCTCTTGCAGAGCATTCCAGCAACCCCCCCTCTTGCAGAGCATTCCAGCAACCCCCCCCCCTCTTGCAGAGCATTCCAGCAACCCCCCCCCTCTTGCAGAGCATTCCAGCAACCCCCCCCCTCTTGCAGAGCATTCCAGCAACCCCCCCCCTCTTGCAGAGCATTCCAGCAACCCCCCCCCCTCTTGCAGAGCATTCCAGCAACCCCCCCCTCTTGCAGAGCATTCCAGCAACCCCCCCCTTTGCAGAGCATTACAGCAACCCCCCCCCCCCTTTGCAGAGCATTACAGCAACCCCCCCTCTCTTGCAGAGCATTGCAGCAACCCCCCCTCTCTTGCAGAGCATTACAGCAACCCGCCCCCCTTGCAGAGCATTACAGCATCCCCCCCCTCTTGCAGAGCATTACAGCAACCCCCCCTCTTGCAGAGCATTACAGCAACCCTCTCCTAAGCCTCTGGGGGAAATGAACTGTGCTTCTTGCAGACTCCAGACTAACTCTATAGGCCCCCTGCAGAGTATTACTTAGCCATACACCCACCAAGCAAAAACCTCACCTGCTTCTGCCCTTGTCCTCACCAGATCAAACCACTCAAAAGCCCGGGAAATCAACTGTGCTTCTTGCAGACTCCAGACTGGCTCCGCCTACTCGAGTCTGGTCACATGGGCATGACATCATCAGAGGTCCTTTAGCTGCCTAGGAAATGCCCGTGGCGGGGGTGCGTTCCACAGTGGAACGCACGCTCACACCACATGCCTGCAGCTTAGCTACACCTGTGGCCAATACATCTGAATAATCAAGAGGGCTATAAAGTGGGCAGTGACAGGCAGACAATGACTCTGGACCGCCATAGGGAGTGCAAGGGAGGACTGGACCGTAGGACAACTTAAATGTGAGTAACTCCATAAGACTGCTATAAATCGGCTCAAGATATATGAATACATCTTCTCTCATTCCTTAATGTCTTGAATGCCCGGGCTCCATTCATCCACCTGACATATCTGTGGGGCCAGACTTGCGTCATCTAGGACCTTTTCAAGGTAGCATCATTTATTTTGGTGGTGGTTTCCTTGAGTGACTGGAGACACAATAAGTATGTATATGTATATACTCCTCTCTTTTTCAGCCATATATCTATATCACATAGGGACGCTCGTCCTATAATATGACGCCCTGTGCCCTGTTGGCATACTAATACAAGGAGTGACATCAAAACTCTTAGACAGAGTGAGTTACCAATTAACCCTATGTGACTAGCATGGTGGTGGGCACACATTTATCAGGTGATGATTTAGTGCTGATGACGACCTGTAATTATACATATATGTCTCTTTTTCCTTTCTGTTCCCTTTACAGAATCCTAATCTGAAGTCCTGCATCTATGTAACTGATAGCCATGCATCGATGGTTGATTATGTCGGATGCTTCCTTAAACTCTCTTTAATACTAATAATATCATGTAAAACCAATAGGTCCAGTTCGAACTGCCATTTGTGCAGGAACAGACATGATCACACTAGGGCTGGTGAGAGAGATTCACCAGTAGAGCGGTCCCATTACCTGGGCCTCCTATCAGTGTGATATATAGGCTATATGCTGCTCACCTGTTGCAGCATTTTCTACACCTCATTATTTAATTTAACGGAAAGATTCATTCACCCCCTGATGATCCCACACCGTGGGGGAAACGCGTTGGGGTATTAGTGTATTGCTTTGATTCGGTCCATATATCTGGGTGACCGCTTACACCCCTATAACGGAGTGTTTTTTAATGAGTAAGTCCGGTGCGCCGCGTACCTTTTGATATTTTTATATCACCAGGGATGTATACATGGCGCACTAAATTTATGTTTGTTTTTGTCTTGCTGTCCATAGAGGTCCCCCACAGAATAGGCTCATCTCAACAGGGAGGGCTACCTAGGATCTGTTAGCCTTAGGCTGGAGGACAGGGAGTCCCCACCATCAGGGGCCGTCCCTGGGCAAAGGGTTTAGCACAGGGTCCATAATGGGGACATTGTCCTTGCCCACAGCTAAACCCATCTAGTTAGGATAGGTGGTGGACCAACCATGGACACTCCATATGTGTTGAGATAATAAAGAATGTTTAATAACTGAAGCGATTGTTCTCTTGAAGGGTTGACTCTGTAGCTGGATTTTGACTTTTTAATAAGGCTGGTTGTTACGGACGCAGCAATACTTATTATGTGTGTTTTTTATTGTGCATAATTTTATAAGGTGAACAGGCTTTTTTTTTTTTCACTTAAAACTTTATTTTTTTTATTATTTTAAAACCCTTTTTTGACTTTTTATTTTTGTCCCACTGTGGGACTTCTTCTTTTCAGGGTTTGATCTCTGTTTCAATGCGGTACAGTACATGGTGTATTGTACTTCTGTAGCTGGCAGGCGCCAATGTCTGTGTAAGGGATCGGGGCTGCCATAGCAACCATCAGCCCCCTGTCACGGCAGAGCGGGGTGGGGCGATGGAGTCAGAGGGAGACCCGCTCCCTCTGTAAACCCTGCACGTGACACGGTCCTCACTGACCATGGCATGTGAAGGGTTAATCCCGTTTCAACTATGACGGCTGTCAGTAACAGCTGGGCCCGTGCTGCTGACCGGGTGGGCGCAACTCCTGCACTCGCCCGATCCTGTACATGCACTTGGGGTTGCGGCAAGAGACCGCATTCCCCCGCGTATATGTATGTGAAAATGCGCAAATAGGTTAACGACCGATCCTGCGGATCATTCTCAGTATCAGTTCTCCTGCACACAAACGTTTTTTTTTCCTATTTCCGTTCCGTTTTTTGCGTTCCGTATACAGAACCATTCATTTCAATGGATCCGCAAAAAAAGGAAGGTACTCCGTCTGCCTTCAGTTTCCATATTTCCGTTCAAAGATAGAACGTGTCCTATTATTGTCCGCATAACAGACAAGGCTAGTACTGTTCTATTAAGGCCAGATGTTCCGTTCCCCAAAAAAAAACGGAATGCACGCAGATGTCATTCATATTTTTTGCGGACCGCAAAATACTGAAAAAGCCACGCGGTCGTGTGAAGGAGGCCTCAGGAGCCTAGAAAACCCTTTTAAAAATAGATTGAAAAGAAACATGGACAAGCGCTGTGGCCTCTTAATAGTATTCCAAGCATAGCGCCATACATTGTGTAATGGCTGGACCTGGTATGGCAGCTCAGTCACATTTGCTGTGTGGTCTCTTCCTTACAATAGCCAGTCAGTAGATCTCTGTATATTATACATATTAACCCAGCGATGTCTGATCCTGTGTCAGTTTGTAACTGAAATACTGCCACCATGTGGTTGGATGATCACGACTACTTATGATCAGGCAGAGCTCTGCTGGATCCGTGAGAGAGGTCTGCCTCCACACCATTCTGATCACTAGATGCTGAAGGATCTTGATGATGTCATGAGTGGGAGGGGCCAGAACCAGGAAGTGAATACTGTGATGTAAGTGAAGAGAAACATAATAGTGTGTGAGAGATGTATATGTAGCAGTGCTGTGTGTGCTGTATTAGTCATGGGGTGCATGCAGCAGTGCCGTGTATGTAAGTTCTGACCTTGACCCCTCCACTTCACTAAATATATATTATTTTTTTCTAATTTTCCGTTGTCTAAACCAAGGGTGCGTCTTATAGTCTGGAAAATGTAGATTACACTTACCAGTATTGTGTTTTCCATGAGATAATGGCAGCACCCATAGAGAGACCTCCTCTTTCTAGACAGGAAACAGAATTGCTTAAAACAGGGAACGCCCTCTATCGTCAGTCCTTTTCCAAGATTAAGGAACCCTCCTATTAATATATCTATAATTATCCAGATTATTCCTTTTTTTATTTTTTTTTATTCAAACTCCAGGATGGGAATAACGCGGGTGCGGTCATAGATAGTGGGGGGGTAAATAGAATCGTTGGTGGGATAGTGGGGGTTAATAAAGATACTTAGGGTCCTGCTCGTTGTCCAGGGGGGCTCGTCTGTCCAGGGGATGATTCTCCAGGTGAGGTGGGTGGGCGGCCGGCTCTCTTCTGCTTAGTGTCGGGCCAGCCGGACTTATATGTCCAGCCGCCCGCACTCCGTACCGCCCACACAGCGGCGCGCGAGCGCGCACCACTGTGAGGAACACGTGGGCCGGCGCGGTGAGATGACGTTACCGCGCCTGCCCGCGCATCCCTGCACGCGCGCCGCAGGGCCGCGTGTACTGGCTGACAGGCGGGAGATCCTTTGATCTCCCGTCTGCAGCTCTTAGCATTCCGGACATCGCAATGGTAATTGCGATGCCGGAATGCGCATAATAGAGGGAGCGGAGGTGTCTCCACTTTCTCTATTATGCTCCAATTATCTCCAGCCGGGCTGGAGATAATTGGAACAAAAGGATTCAGATTCATTAGAATCCGAATCCTTTTGAGGTCACCAGAATGACCGGACCTTATCCGGTCATCCTGGCGCCTTTACTCAGAATGCATCAATGTGAATGCTTGGGCCACATTCACATTGATGCATCTGGGTCCATGTAGGGGGGGGGTTTAATGTATGTGGGGCTGTGTGTGTGGCATTTACTTCAGGGGGGCATGAAGGGAGACATATATATCATGTGTATATATATTAAAGGGGCCCACATATATATTAAATGGGCACATGCATATGTATAGGCATTCGCGGGCCACACTATATGAATTCCCACAGGGGCATGGATGAGCCCCTGGGGAATATCGGAGGCGGATGGGCGCAGGTGCTGGGCACATTTGCGCACATCGTCCTCTGCACCGCCAATACACACACACACACACACACACACACACACACACACACACACACACACACACACACACACACACACACACACACACACACACACACACACACACACACACACACACACACACACACACACTACGCGCCACCCTTCCTCAACAGTATACATTATCTATTCTCAGGCTAGGTCATCAGTATCTGATCGGTGGGGGCCCGACAGCCTGGACCCAATGATCAGATGTTTGAGAAGGCACCAGAGCTCCTGTGAGTCTTGCAGCCTTCTCACAGTTAACCAAGCACAGTGCCGAACATATCGTCCTCAGCCCCACCCACTTCTATGGGGCCGAGCTGCTCATAGGTCATGTGACCTATGAACGTGTCGTCACTGGCCTAGGGAAAGCTGAGAGAAGGCTGCGATGCTACTGCGAGCATTATTCCTTCCCATGTGCATAACCTTACATTTGCCAGTGTTAAACCTCTGTAGTATATACACAGTATACTGTCCTCTGTAGTATATACACAGTATACTGTCCTCTGTAGTATATACACAGTATACTGTCCTCTGTAGTATATACACAGTATACTGTCCTCTGTAGTATATCTAGTGTCATCTGCAACAATTAATATTTTGCTGTGCATGCCTTCTACAAGATCATTAATAAATAAATTTAAAGAGGCCAAATACTGACCTCTGGTACCTCACTAGTGACCCCCTCCAATACCGACCTCTGTGGTACCCCACTAGTGACCCCTCCAATACTGACCCCTGAGGTACTCCACTAGTGACAGTGACCCAATCTCAGTGTGTACCGTTAATACCCACCCTCTGTTTTCTATCACTGAGCCAGTTACTTACCCACATACAGACGTTTTCTCCCAGTGAGCATTCTCATTTTATATACTAACCTTTTATGCGGTACAGTGTCGAATGCTTTGGAGAAGTCCAGATATACGACATCCATTGATTCGCCGCAGTCAAGTCTAGAACTTACCTCCTCATAGAAACTGATTAAATTAGTTTTACATGACCGATCCCTCATGAAGCCATGCTGATATGGTGTTTGCTTATTTTCATTGAGGTACTCCAAGATAGCATCTCTTAAAAAACCTTCAAACAGTTTACCCACGACAGATGTTAAACTTACCGGCCTATGGTTTCTGGGCTCTGTTTTTGGACCCATTTTGAATATTGCCACCACATTTTCTAAGCAACAATCCTGTGGAACACTCCCTGTCAATATAGAGTCCTTAAATAACAGAAATAAGGGTCTGTCTATGACTTTATTCTCTAAGGATACAGGGGTGTAAGCCATCTGGTCCCGGCGATTTATCCATTTTAATCTATTTAAGATGCTGCTGTACTTCTTCCTGGGTCAGACAGGGCACTTTTAATGGGAATTTACTTTTACATTCTGCATTTCATCTGAGTTTATTTTCCTCAGTGGGGGAAAAAAAAAATATTTAATAGCTTTGCTTTCTCCCCATTGCTGTCTACAACTCCCCCCTCATCACTCTGTAAAGGGCTGACATCTTCAGATTTATACTTTTCACCATTTATATAATTAAAGGGAACCTGTCACCTCTACTATGCTACCCTGACTGAGCGTTTCTAAATGTTCATTGTGTTACCCTAAACAAATAAATTAAACTTTTAATTTCATTTGCAGACAAATTCAATAAGTATTATGCATTTTTATATTTCCCGCCTTTTATGCAAATTAACATAAGAGTCATATCTTACTTGTGTGACCAGAGAAGTCATATTTTCAAGCTCTGACTCATCTCAGGTTAATTTGCATAAGTATCAAATCGTTTTTTTTTATACACAATAAAAGCACACAGAGCTATGGGGACTGTATATTGCGGATGTGCTAGCGGCCATCTAGCAACCCATGTCCTCAGCTCTATACCCGAAATCCAGGTGACGGGTTCCCTTTAAGGAACATTTTATGGTTAGTCTTACTCTCTTTGACAATGACTCACTCTGTTTCTAGTTTGGCTGCTTTTATTTATCTTTCACATATTCTATGTGTTTTTTATTTATCCACAATTTTTTTTCCATGTTCCTCACCCTTTTATTCCCATAAAAGGTATATACCTCTCACAATTAGAGCTTAGGATGCTTTTAAAAATATCCCATTTTCTGTAATAGCGGTTACTACCTGCCAATGTTTTCCTGGTCACAGCATGCTTTCAGCTTGTTCCCTGTAGCACTTCCTTAGGGCCAGCGTGTATCACTTCCTGTGATTTAAGGGTTTTGCACATGTGACCTTGCTGACCAATACTAGCCCTCCTGCACCTATATTAGTGGTCCAGCCCCCTTCCCAGGTGCCTGAGCGTTAAGGTCCTTGTATCCTGCGAAGGTTGCTGTTATCTTTTGCTTGCGTTCCTGTTTACCTGACCCGTGGCTTGTTTCTGGATTCTGCTACCTGTTTGATCCCTGCCTGCTTTCCACACCTCTCCTGTTACCAATCTGGATTGCCTGACCTATTGCTTGCTTGACTTCGCCTCTGCCTTCAGTCCTGCACTGTTGCTCCTGGTTATGACTTGGCCTGCTGACTACGGACCAGCTGCCGCATGCACTAATCCTCCTCAAGAGGTAGTGACCTGGTGTTCCCCTTGGTAAAGTCTATACCCACCATCAGGTGTACAGTGAAGAATGAGGGGTTCACTTACACAACTCCCTCAGGAGGTTGGTATCATGGCACAGTGGGTTCACACTCGCTGGTTCATGACAAATTCCTGATGGAAAAAGAGGACTGTGACACGAGATCTTTAGACTCTAGCATGATCCAAGGGGTAGCTATAGACATCCTGAAAAGCCTCAAAAAAAAAAAAAAAAACTCTCCTGGGCCAATGACTAACACTGTGGCCTTCTCTTCTGGGATTTTCTTGAGTACTCGATAAAAGCTTAAGGGGGGGATAAAGACGACATTAGCTCCAAGTCTGGGCAAAAGCATCTATTCCTGCTGGTAGCTCTCCATGGGAAAGAAAGAGGTCTCTATTCTCCTGTTGGCTCCAGGATCAAAAAAGATCAAATCAATCTCTGGTATACCTTAAAGAGGAGCTCTCCGATAAAAGTCCACTTTCCCCGACACAGCCGGCGGCAACTTACAGTATAGTATATCTGGTCTCACCTGTTATCCCCTTTTTCTTTAGGGCAGTAGGCCTGTGTTTCCACACAGTATTTGAGGTAATTTCTAACATATTTCTGACATTATTCCTAAATCAGTGCTTTATATAAAAAAAAATGATTTGGTGTAATAAAATGTATATTTTTAGGTATTTTTGATAGGTGTTTTTCTTGTTCAGGAAACATATCTGTAGGTTATCCAATAGAAGTCCACTCTCCCTGACAGTCTGAGGCAACTTAGAAAATCTGCCTGTACATTGTCCATTTCTCTGAGATGGACTGCTGAGAGACATTAAAGATTTCTCCGCTATCCTGAATATCTAATGGAAGACAAAAGCCCTAGAGCTCCAGTACGTCTGTCTGTTGATGTGGGATACCATGTCGGAGTATACCTTCACATTCCTGCCCTTGAGAACTGCGAGACCCTAAACCAATGCTAACAGAACCACTCAGCTCCTTGTAAGTGTGAGACTGTGTCCCTGTCCCAGCAGAAGGCAGCATTCTGTATGGGCTCCCCATCCTGTTGGGCTGGCATCTATAGTAGTGGGAAAGTAATATTTTTTTTTTTCTCCAAGGTATCCCCCTCTAAATTCTCTAAACCCATCCACCACCTCAGAGAATTTAGGGCTTGAGACGACAAAGTCTAAGGAATGTTGGCATCTGTCCCTAGAATCTGAAGCTGTAATTCTCAGGTGATACGGAGGCCATTCCACGGCCGGAATAAAGACTGTCATTAGATCCAACACTGAGCCTCTCGGAGTCACTGACCACTGAATCAAAAGCTGTTGAATTCTTCACTGGATTAATAAAGCTTTCTGATGGGTAGATAACACTTCTGGGAGACCGAATCCCAAATTACTCCTAAAAACTGATATCTCTGACTTGAGAACAGATTGGATTTTTCTAAATTTATTTCACATCCCTGTTTTTTGTGGAGCCTGGCCTCAGTGTGGAGGTTCACGCCTGTATAGGTGCGCGCTGTGGCCTCTCGTACACGGCCGTGTCTGTTTTGCAGTCGCAGATCTGCAAAATACGGATGGTGTCCATGTGCTGTCAGCGTTTTATTTGCAGATGCATTCATTTTAAAGGGGTTATCCTGGAAGTTTTATTGATGACCTATTCTCTGGATAGGTCATCAATATTAGATAGGTGAGGGTTTGACACTCCGAACCCCCACCAATCAGCTGTTAGAAGAGGCTGGTGCTCTGTGAGCGCCACAACGTACATCGCTCACATGGCCTAGTTGCAGCTCAGCCCCATTGAAGTAAGTAATGTTGAGCTGCAATACTGAGTACTGCCACTGTACAACATATGGCGCTATGCTCACCAGAGCTCTCTATAACAGCTGCTCGGTGCTGGGGCTCTGACCCCCGCCAACGGGATAGGTCATCATGATCAATTCCTGGACAACCCTTTTAAATGTCTATTTTGCAGAAAAGACCTGCTGCATCCATTTGTTTGCAAAGAGATAAAACATGTCGTCCGTCCACTCCCAGGCTGCGGAGCAGGACGAGGGACCTTTGCATATCATCCGTCCACTCTCAGGCCAGAGAAGGACGAGGGACCTTTACTTCTTCAGCTTCTTCCTCTACATATCGTCCGTCCACTCTCGGGCCAGAGAAGGACGAGGGACCTCTACTTCTATAAACTTCTTGTGATACACGTGAGATAAGATCATCAGGTGTGGAAATTAAAAAAAAAAACTACTTGTCGAAGGACTAAAGCGGGGTCTCAATCTACTTGTCCTGATACAAAAAGTAATTGTAAATCAAAACCATATTTAAGTGAATCCCTTTAATGTACATGCCATACTGGGGCAGTGAATCCCTTTAATGTACATGCCATACTGGGGCAGTGAATCCCTTTAATGTACATGCCATACTGGGGCAATGAATCCCTTTAATGTACATGCCATACTGGGGCAGTGAATCCCTTTAATGTACATGCCATACTGGGGCAGTGAATCCCTTTAATGTACATGCCATACTGGGGCAGTGAATCCCTTTAATGTACATGCCAGTATGGGGCAGTGAATCCCTTTAATGTACATGCCATACTGGGGCAGTGAATCCCTTTAATGTACATGCCATACTGGGGAAGTCTCCCCCCCCCCCCCCCCCCCAATTCATGGAGGGTGAGTGGCTGGAAGTTGGCACCTGGCAGCACTCCTATTGACACTTCAATGCCAGGGAGAAGAAGCAGAGCGGCAGCAGAGCATAGCTGACCCAGAGCAGTCACCCCACACACTACCTGCTGGGCCATCTATCACGGCACGGGCTGCCACCATGTCAGGAGCTCCTGCTACAGCCGCTGACTAACGTGTGCCTCCGCTGGGAGCTGACTTCCGGCCCGTGGCGCCCGACTTCCGGCCTGCACAGGAGCGCTGATAACTAGTGATGGGAAGTTCGGATCTTTTAGGGGAATCGGTTCATTTGAATCAGCTCACTCATGAATCGGATCTTCAGTTCACTTGCTGAGTCACTGACTGAGCTGACTCCCAAGTGAACCGAAGACTCTGGGTGCCGGTGCGCATGCGCAGATGTTATGCAGTCGCTTCACAATCACTTGCTGCTGACTCGGTGCAGTCGGCTCTTCAGCTCTCTAATTAGTAATGAGCGAGTCAGGATCAGGAAGAGTGATTGATTATAGTGATGGTGAAGGGAAGCTGAGGCCGGACAGGAGGACTCGGGTCAGGAGCCGGGAGCGGTCACTGTGGTGTGCAATGTGCATGGTTACCCACAGTGACAGCAGTCTGACACTGACAGCAGTACAATGAACCAAGTGAAGTGATGTGAACCCACCCTTAGCTATATAGCTACTTAACTGAATGAGATGCCTTTAACATATATATGTGTCCTGACAAGCCAATTTGATCCTAAATGGTTAATTTAATTCAACCTGTAATCTAAACTCTTGTGTCATCTGTCACTTCTCCTATCCCTTAACCGCCTCCGGACCGCCTAACGCAGATGTGCGGTCCGGAGGCGGCAGCGCTGCGCACAGTCACGCATATACGCGTCATCTCGTGAGACGCGAGATGACGCGTATATGCGCATGCGCAGTTCGCGCCGGCATTTCGTAGAGGGGGGTCGGGTCACCAGCCTGCCAGCCAATGATCGCGGCTGGCAGGCTGGCGATTTTTAAAAAAACCAATCAGAGGCCATATATCAGATCATATTAGTAAATATGATCTGTTATATGGCTTCCCTGCTCCTCTGCTGGTTCTTTTCGTCGGTTGGATCCAGCAGAGGAGCAGGCTTCACAGTGAGTACACCAAACATCACACTTAGCCCCAGATCACCCCCCTGAACCCCAATTAACCCTTTGATCGCCCCTGTCAATCAGTAGTGAAAGGAAAAAAGTGATCAGTGTAAACTGTCACATTTTTTTTCACTGGTATTGACCGTTAGGTTTCAGTATAGTTTAGGTCCCTTGGTTAGGTAGTTAGCGATCAGTTAGCGCCCAGCCCACCGCACCGCAGTCACTGATTCGCTGATTAGTGTATCGCTAATCAGCATTTGTACTTTTATAGTATCTGGAAGTGATCAGAACTCATCACGGTCAGATCTATAATTGTATTAGTGTCACTTTAGTTCGCCCTCCACCCAAAACGCAGTGTTTGCCCGATCAGGCCTGATCGCTCGCCCACACGTGCGTTCGCCCACGCCCGCCCCACCGCAGTGACAAAAAATTTTTTTTTTTGATCACGGCACCATCACTTTACACGCACTGCGGCGATAAAAAAAATCAGTTTTTATATTTATCAACCGCAGCGGCCTCCGGTACTTCGCTAGCCTCCCATTTGTAAGACAGGCTTGCTTTTTTTCTTGGGTAGTCTCAGGGAATACCCCGAAATTTAGTTGCCCAAAATGTCTAACGGGGGTATTCTTCTGAAGAGGCCTACAGGCTTCTGACCCAGTCGGATGAGGAGTGGGAACCCTCATCTGATGAATCCAGCGGGTCAGAATACGAACCTGTAGAAAGCACTGGCTCTCTGACCCAAAGTTCGGACGAGGAGGCTGAGGTCCCTGATAGCAGCAGGCGTACCCGGCCCCGTGTCGCTAGACCGCAGGTTGCGCAGGATCCCCTTCAAGAGCAGCAGAGTGGGGCTGGCGCTATCGGATTACGTGGTGAGGCATACACCAGCAGCCCAGCCCTTCCTGGACCTAGTACCAGCACTGCCGTACAACATGGTGAAGTGGCGAGCACCAGAAGGGCAGTTGAAGTTGGTACGGTGGCACGTGCAGTAGTGACCCCGTCGCAGCCACCGCAAAGACGTGCCCGTAGAGTCCCTGAGGTGCTGACAAACCCTGATTGGCAGTCCCCAACTTCAGCCGCACCTGTAGTTTTCCCTTTCACTGCCCAGTCTGGAGTTCGGGTTGAGACAGCTCAGATCGGTTCGGCCCTGGGATTTTTTGAGCTGTTGACTGCGGAGCTCTTAGACATAGTCGTGGCCAAAACAAACAGATATGCCACACAATTTATCACCGCTAACCCGGGAAGCTTTTATGCCTAGCCTTTCCGGTGGAAACCAGTCCAAGTTTCCGAAATTAAAACTTTTCTGGGCCTGACAAAAAAGCATGAATTGCGGTCATATTGGTCCACGAACCCGATTCATCACATGCCCATGTTCTCTGCTGCCATGTCCAGGGCACGTTTTGAGGCCATCCTGCGGTTCCTGCACTTTAGTGACAACACCGCCTCCCGTCCCAGGGGCCACCCTGCTTTTGACCGGCTCCACAAAATTCGGCCCCTCATAGACCATTTCAACCAGAAATTTGCAGATTTGTATACCCCAGAGCAAAACATCTGCATAGACGAGTCCCTGATACATTTTACCGGGCGCCTTGGCTTCAAACAATACATCCCAAGCAAACGCGCCCGGTATGGGGTCAAATTGTATAAGCTCTGTGAAAGGGCCACAGGCTATACCCACAAATTTCGTGTCTATGAGGGAAAAGATCAGACCCTGGAGCCGGTCGGTTGCCCTGACTACCTGGGGAGCAGTGGGAAGACAGTTTGGGACTTGGTGTCACCCTTATTCGGCAAGGGGTACCATCTTTATGTGGACAATTTCTACACAAGTGTGGCCCTCTTTAGGCATTTGTTTCTAGAACGGATTGGCGCCTGTGGTACCGCGCGAACTAGTCGCGCGGGCTTCCCCCAACGGCTCATTACCACCCGTCTTGCAAGGGGGCAGAGGGCCGCACTGTGTAACGAAGAACTGCTCTTGGTGAAATGGAGAGACAAGCGTGACGTTTACATGCTCTCCTCAATTCACGCAGACACGACAATACAAATTGAGCGAGCAACCCGTGTCATTGAAAAGCCCCTCTCAGTCCACGACTATAACCTCCACATGGGAGGGGTGGACTTCAATGACCAGATGTTGGCTCTGTATTTAGTTTCCCGCAGAACCAGACGCTGGTATAAGGTGTCTGTATATTTAATTCAATTGGCTCTGTACAATAGTTTTGTTTTCTACAGTAAGGCTGGGAGAACTGGATCCTTCCTCAAATTTCAGGAAGAGATCATCGAGAACCTCCTGTACCCAGGAGGTTCCGTGGCCCCATCCACCGGTGTAGTTAGCCGTCTACACGAGCGACATTTCCCCAATGTCGTTCCTGGTACCTCAACCCAAGCGCCACCCCGAAAAAGATGTAGTGTCTGTAGCAGGAGTGGAATAAGGCGTGACACCCGCTATTTCTGTCCTGACCACCCTGCCCTATGCTTTGGAGAGTGTTTCCGGAAGTACCACTTACAGGTACACTATTAGCATAGGGATCACATCTCACCAGGATAGGCACACAGGGCTATTAGGGCCCATTCACTCACTGCTGCTGCAAACCTCTCCTTTTTACATGGGACAAAGTGCATAACGCACTTCGCCACATCTTTGGGCGATTTGCGCTTTGCACATTGACCCATGGGGAAGGAGAGGTTTGTTCTATAAAGGTAAAAAAAACACCAGTAAGCAAAAAGGTTAATGTTCAGTTAAAAAAATTAAAGTTTATATGTTCTGTTGCAAAGTTAATAAAATTATTGCGTTGCGGCTTGTTTTTTTTTTTCTTCTTTTTTTACCTTCCAGGTGGACCAACCGATCGACCAGCTGCAGCACCGATGTGCATTCTGACAGAAGCATTGCGCTGCTGTCAGATTACACACAAGTCGGTGTATGCGGCGCTGCAAGACGGGATTTTCTCCTCTGCAGAGACAGATACGTTTGCCGAGGCATACGAGCTGAGGAGGCGGCGTTCCTATGCTTTGGCAAACACTTTGTGTGTGTGTGTGTGTGTGTGTGTATATATATTAAAAAAAAAAAAATCCCGGCAATGATTTATTCATCCACATCGATTGATGTGAATGGAGAAATCTGGTTTGCCAGGGCATACGAGCTAAGTGGGTATGGATGTTGGGCGGAGCTCCTATGTCCTGGCAGACGCCTTTCCCCTCCATTTTTTTTTTTTTTTTTTGGCAGAGATTTTTTCATCCACATTGATCGATGCGAATGAAGAAATCTGTGCCTTTCATTTTTTTTCTTTCAGCCCAGAGGCTGAACGGAAAAAAAAATCTCATTACCTGTATGCTCAATATAAGGAGAATGGCAGAAACTCCTAATGCTGGCCATACATGTAATGATTGCGGAGACCCTCAAATGCCAGGGCAGTACAAACACCCCACAACTGACCCCATTTTGGAAAGAAGACACCCCAAGGTATTTGCTGAGGGGCATATTGAGTCCATGAAAGATTTACATTTTTGTCCTAAGTTAGTGGAAAGTGAGACTTTGTGAGCGAAAAAAATAAAATAAATCAATTTCTGCTAACTTTTATGCAAAAAAAATTTTTTCTATGAACTTGCCAGGCCCCTCATTGGATACCTTGGGGTGTCTTCTTTCCAAAGTGGGGTCACATGTGGGGTATTTATACTGCCCTGGCTTTTTAGGGGCCCTAAAGCGTGAGAAGAAGCCTGGGATCCAAATGTCTAAAAATGCCCTCCTAATAGGAATTTGGGCCCCTTTGCGCATCTAGGCTGCAAAAAAGTGTCACACATGTGGTATCGCCGTACTCGGGAGAAGTTGGGGAATGTGTTTCGGGGTGTCATTTTACATATACCCATGCTGGGTGAGATAAATATCTTGGTCAAATGCCAACTTTGTATAAAAAAATGGGAAAAGTTGTGTTTTGCCAAGATATTTCTCTCACCCAGCATGGGTATATGTAAAATGACACCCCAAAACACATTCCCCAACTTCTCCTGAGTACGGCGATACCAGATGTGTGACACTTTTTTGATGCCAAGGTGGGCAAAGGGGCACATATTCCAAAGTGCACCTTTTCGGATTTCACCGGTCATTTTTTACACATTTTGATTGCAAAGTTCTTCTCACACATTTGGGCCCCTAAATTGCCAGGGCAGTATAACTACGCCACAAGTGACCCCATTTTGGAAAGAAGACACCCCAAGGTATTCCGTGAGGGGCATGGCGAGTTCCTAGAATTTTTTATTTTTTGTTGCAAGTTAGTGCAATATGAGACTTTGTAAGAAAAAAAAAAAAAATTCATTTTCCGCTAACTTGTGACAAAAAATAAAGTTCTATGAACTCACTATGCCCATCAGCGAATACCTTAGGGTGTCTACTTTCCGAAATGGGGTAATTTGTGGGGTGTTTCTACTGTCTGGGCATTGTAGAACCTCAGGAAACATGACAGGTGCTCAGAAAGTCAGAGCTGTTTCAAAAAGCGGAAATTCACATTTTTGTACCATAGTTTGTAAACGCTATAACTTTTACCCAAACATTTTTTTTTTTATCAAAGACATGTAGAACAATAAATTTGGCGAAAAATGTATATATATAGATGTATTTGTTTTTTTTTTGCAAAATTTTACAGCTGAAAGTGAAAAATTTCATTTTTTTGCAAAAAAAAGTTACATTTTGATTAATAACAAAAAAGTAAAAATGACAGCAGCAATAAAATACCACCAGATGAAAGCTCTATTAGTGAGAAGAAAAGGAGGTAAAATTCATTTGGGTGGTAAGTTGCATGACCGAGCGATAAACGGTGAAAGGAGTGTAGTGCCGAAGTGTAAAAAGTGCTCTGGTCATGAAGGGGGTTTCAGCCAGCGGGGCTGAAGTGGTTACTCTTATCACTGCTGCAACAAGAGCAGCCTCAGCCTCAGTGTAACCTGCTCTACCCTCTGACTCACGGCTCTTAACTCAAAGAATCAAATGAGTCACAAACTAAGTCGGATCTTTAGATTCTTTTAACTTGTGACTCATTGGATTCATTTCTATTCTGACTCCCTGCACTTGTGTGACTCAGAGCTGCTAGTGTGCTTGCCCTGCCCCCTCAGCTCTGATTGGTTGGTGGGCAGGGAGGGGTGGGGCTGGCAGAAGCCAGCTTCCACTCTAAGATCATATTACTCCTCCCCGTCCCTCCCTCAGGCTCCTCCCTGCTGCCAGCGTGAGGTGAGCGGCTCTGCATAGTCTGTGTAAGCTGAGCCGTTTCAAACGGATCGGATCAGTCAGCCCTGCTACTTGCCCGCGGGGCTAAGCTGCCTGCACAAACTACCTGCCCGCGCCCGGAACTGCATGTCCCGGGCGTCGGGCGATAGGAATTCCACACCCCTGACCATGATCAGCCTGGGAAACGCGGTCCGTGTGTCGCCACATCTCCCAGGACGACCGCACTCTCCTGATGAACTGACGATATGACAGTAATGTATGATACCGCCAGTCTCTTATCTGGTCGGGGAAGCTGAGGTTGGCCTGGAAATTGTGGCTGATGCATGGACTTGAGACATGGATTCCTGGGCTGATCACAGTAGTTTGCATGATCCCCATCACTCGTACTGAGCTGCCGTAACGGTGACATCCACAGTGTGCCCCATGTGCCATAAACAGTGCTCCCATTGCCATCCACGGTACCCCCCCAATGTGCCAGGCAGTGCCCCCAGTGAGATCCACAACATAGCCATCAGCCTATGTGGATGATCGATATGGTGTCACTCCTGCACAGCACTTACATCGCGCTGTGCAGGAGTCAGTACAGGCTTCACATAGAAGCCTGTACACTGCAGAGAGCGGCCAGCAATCCTGTGTATGCGCACTAGCATTCAGCATAGTGTGCGTGCGTTGTGATGACGGCCGGCGCTTTCTTGAGCAGAAGGGCGGTGACGTCATTCATGACAATCCATCTCCTGCTCAAAGCAAGAGAAGAAGACTGAGACTCGCCGGAAGACCAGAAAGCCCGACAGGAGCAGTCACATGACCGGGTGGTGGATCTTGGAACGGGCTGCGCTGTGGAAGGAAGGTACCAGACCAACATTCTTCCCTCCACAGGTCAGTATTATGCCCCAATTTACGTTTAGCCAAGAGAACCCTTTTAAGATAAAGGGCTATCAGATAGCCATTGACACCGTGGTGGCCGCTAGGAAGGTGGCGTCGTAGACTTTATCGTAAGATCTGGAAGGAATCTCTCCCCTGGTAGAGGATGCATTACATATCCTTACCGTTTTGGACATTTTACAAGATGGGTTCGCTAAAGGTCTTGCACTTATAAACCTGCACAGAGGGTTTAAGTATGCGCGTTTGTTTTTTTTATCATAGTTTTTGAAAGGAACAGAGACTGAGACCCAGAGTTAGAACATCTGTTCAACGTGGAATCTCAATTTAGTTTCATCAGGATTGATCAAATCAGGGTACAATTTCTAACCCTTAAACAGTTTTTTTGGGTTGCGATCACTTCAGCAAGATGGGGGTTAATGAAATTCAAGCATTTTTTAGTTAGACTTTTTTTTGACTATTAGGGATGATAGAATTATTTTCATAACTGCCGGTTCTTTTCCTGCTGAAGTAGTGACAGACGCGGTGCTCAGGAGCTGCGGACCTCCGGGCTTGGCAGTTGCTCAGTCCTGGAGGAGGTCTAATAGTCTCTACAGCGAATGGATATGTTTGAGACTGTCAGGTCCAGAGGACACTGAGAAGATGGAGGGGGCCCTTTTTAAAACGGTTCAGTATCTTTTTTTTTTTTATTACTGATGTGATCGGTGGGGCTCCGACACCCGGGACCCCCGTCAATCAGCTGTTTGAGAAGGCATTAGCGCCGCAGCATTCTCTGTTTCCCGCAGGCCCAGTGACCTCACGACTACCAGCACTGGCCTGGGCAGGGTTCAGTCCCATTGAAGTGAACATGGCTGGGCTGTGCCCGGGCCGGTGGTAGTAGTCGAGATGTCACTGGGCCTGTGGGAAGGCCGCAGCGCTACCTTCAGGAGGATCAGCTCATGGTCTGGTGGTGACTTCATGGAGGTTTTGTGAAAAGCAATTACTGGTAGGTTGTATAATTTTATTTTTTATTTATTTTCATTTTCCTGAATGTTTGGGTTCTGTTCTTTTTGCACCTATGACAGTTCTTGTCACGGATATAACCACTATGAAAGAGGTCCACAGCTCGGTGGTGATTGACAGGAGTCGTTGGATGGCACCAGTCAGTATAAGATGCTCGGTGAGGATTGTGCTGGTGACATGGCTGCCGGTCCTCTCCTCCTGCGCTCGCTGTATTGTGTTGTGGATGCCATGAAATGAGCAGTGACTTGTACAATGGCCTGTGAGGCTCATCTGTGGGGGTGCCGTTCTGGGGTCCTATGTGATCCTGTCATTGCCGTGATCTACAGCCATCACCTTGTCTCACTCCTCACTCTGGTTGCTGTTTTTCAGGTGACTTTATTGGTCCCGGGGACCCCCTGTGACAGAGGATCGGTGATCAGCGACTACGTACTTCTACAGGTGAGCACTTATAAATATAGCAGACATGGCTGTCAGCATTCACACCTGGTCCCTGGTATCTGAAGGGCCCGATGGTCTTCCTCCAATGCCGCCAGTGCTATAAGTGACACGATCAGGCCACGTCTCAGGGTTCTTATTCCTACAAGTCTCTAGAGCTCTTTGTGCGGTTTTCTGTTGTGACAGGTTAAGGGACATCCTGGCGGTTTTATCTGATGTATTTGTCACTAATCCATTTTGCAGCTTCTGGTTTGAACATGGCGAAGAGAGTAAGCATCATGGATAGCCACGGGGTGAATGTGACTGTGAATAAGAAGCCCTCACCTTTCCAGGTGCGAGTAGCGGTGCGCCTCCAGCCGTACATGGAGAAGGGGGAAGATGAGGTCTGTGTCCGGGGCCTGGACTCGCAGTCACTGGAGATTGTAAACTGCAGAAACCAGCTGGAAACCATGCAGTACCAGTAAGTTCAGTCACCAGCAGTGAGGAAATGTTATGTTGGTAATTTAGAACCTGCTGGGTGACGGAAATGAAATTCGTGATCTTATATGAAGTTTTGGGGTTTTGACCCTTTCTGTGCTCCTCAGGGTTGATGCCTTTTATGGGGACAATGCCACCCAGTGTGAGATCTACAACGGCTCTGTGTATCCACTTCTTCCTCACTTATTAGTTGGGCAGAATGCCAGTGTGTTTGCCTATGGACCAACAGGAGCGGGTATGTAGTGTCCTGGAGGTCCACTTTATTGAAGTCCTGGACTCTGTATAACAAGATCCAAGGGTATATTTAATCTCTCGAAACACAATTTACATCCCAGTGAGGTATTGCTTTTGAGCAAGGGTCTCATTTTGCCCCACTGACCAATCCGATCTCTTTGAGGTATTTGTTGACCTGAATCAATTCATTAGGAAATTGACACTCCAGAGACACTTTGCTGGGAAATCTTTAGAACCTAAAAATATGCTCAACCAGGTTCCTATGTTGACCGACATATCTATTCAGACACTTATCCCCTGTGATCTTAAAGGGAAATCCACCTTCTACCCACTGGATAGTAAAGGTCCCTTCATTGAATACTTCTATGACGTGACAATGCGGGACCTAAAAACTGCTCTGATCAAGCCACGAAGAGAGAACGCCGATAAGGGATTAGATTGTAAAATCAAAGAAAATCTGAGGCATCGAGAGAAACTTGCCATAAAAACCCTCATGAGAAATAGGGACATTGTGATTAAAAGTGCTGATAAGGGGGGGGGGGGGGGGGGATTGTCATCTTGGATACAGAATATTATATAGCAGAATCCATGAGGATCCTTTCAGATAAAAATTTCTATAGACCCCTTCTAGAGGACCCCACTCGGGATTTTAAGAAATTATTGTATGAGCTTATTTTATCAGGGTACGAAGGGGGTATTCTAGATAAAAAAAATTGAAAATCTTTCTTCAAACTGCACATCCGTCCACTCCACGTTTTTACTTCCTACCAAAGATACATAAGTCCTTAACCAACCCTCCAGGTAGGTCGATCATATCAGGGGTTGGGGGCTTAACAGCGAATTTATCAGCCTATGTGGATAACTATCTGCAAAGATATGTAACAAAGCTCCCTTCTTACATTAGGGACACTGCTCACCTCATAACCTCACTAGAAAACTTTCGTTGGGAAGATGATTTGATTTGGGTAACACTAGATGTGTCAGCCCTTTATACCAATATTAGACATGAACTGGGTATCGCTGCTATAGTCCATATGTTGTCCCAGGATGTACAAATGCCAGACAGTTTTTATTTGTAAGGCCATAGAATTTATTTTAAAACACAATTATTTCACTTTTAATAATATCTTTTATCTACAAACCCAAGGCACAGCAATGGGTACGAAATTTGCGCCATCCTACGCTAATTTATTTATGGGTATGTTTGAAGATAAGATTGGCTTTCTATCCCATCCCAATATTAAATTTTATCGGAGATTTATAGATGACATCATTTTTATTTGGAAGGGGGATAGTGCTAAACTATGTAAATTTATTGAGGAACTGAATTCCAATGATTGGAATCTAACCTTCACCTTGGAATTTAGCGCCACATCGGTCATCTTTTTGGATCTTAAACTTACCATAGAGAATAACAAAATTATTACACAAACTCACTTTAAGACGGTCGATGCAAACAGTTATCTAGAGTACACGAGTTGTCATCACTCCAAGTGGATTAGAAACATCCCCTTTAGTCAATTAAAAAGAATTAGGAGAAACTGCTCTGACGACCGTACGGTAAAAACTCAAATAGGATTCCTCAAGAAGAGGTTCAGGGACAAAGGGTACCCAAAAAAATTATTGGAAGACTCCATCAAAAGGATCTCGAAAACATCCCAATTGGATAGTCTACAACCGAAGGTTGTGAATTCAGCATCTGGAACAAAAGACCCTGGCCTGATGCGGCGTTTGAGTTTGGTCACCAGATACAGCTCCCAACACAATCTCATTCGGGAAATTTTCAGAAAAAACTGGTCCATATTATTAAAGGATCCCCTTTTGAATAAAAGCATCACACCTACACCTATTCTGACGTTCCGTAGAGCTAAAACTCTAAAAAATCTAGTGGCCCCCTCCTGTCCAAAATTAGAGCACGTCTCGGATATGGGGAAAAAAACAAAAGGCACTCCGGGTATATTTAAGTGTAAGAGCAGTAGATGTAAGTGTTGCCTTATGATTACTTATGGCATTAGCAACATAAAGAATCCCTCGAATGACGAAATAATTGCGTTCAAACAGCATATGGACTGTAGCACGATGAATGTGGTTTATCTCCTGCGGTGCTTGTGTTCACTCTTTTACGTAGGCCGTACTACACAATCCCTGCGTGAGAGAATGAACGAGCACCACTCAAACATTACGAGGAAAGTACTCACGCACAGTGTCTCCAGACATTATGCTAAAATACATGATGGCGACCCTGCATGCCTACGCGTGACACCTATTGAACAGGTCACACACTGCTTCCAGGCATTATGTAAAAAAGAAATGTTCTGGATTTTCCACCTAAACACCCTAACACCCTTTGGTCTTAATGAGTCCCTGGAATATGTTAATTTTTGATTTATATTTACTGTTCTCTGGATATACCCGATGAATGATATAATATTTTATTCGTTTTTTGGTCCCATGTCTTTTTTTACTTTATTTTATTTTTATTTTGTGTTATATATATATATATATATTTATTCATTTATTAATATTTTATTGGTCTATATTCATATACAGACGTGGACAAAATTGTTGGTACCCTTTGGTCAATGAAAGAAAAAGTCACAATGGTCACAGAAATAACTTTAATCTGACAAAAGTAATAATAAATTAAAATTCTATAAATGTTAACCAATGAAAGTCAGACATTGTTTTTCAACCATGCTTCAACAGAATTATGTAAAAAAATAAACTCATGAAACAGGCATGGACAAAAATGATGGTACCCCTAGAAAACACAGAACATAATGTGACCAAAGGGACATGTTAATTCAAGGTGTGTCCACTAATTAGCATCACAGGTGTCTACAACCTTGTAATCAGCCATTGGGCCTATATATATGGCTCCAGGTAATCACTGTGTTTGGTGATATGGTGTGTACCACACTCGACATGGACCAGAGGAAGCAAAGGAAAGAGCTGTCTCAAGAGATCAGAAAGAAAATTATAGACAAGCATGTTAAAGGTAAAGGCTATAAGACCATCTCCAAGCAACTAGATGTTCCTGTGAGTACAGTTGCACATATTATTCATAAGTTTAAGATCCATGGGACTGTAGCCAACCTCCCTGGACGTGGCCGCAGGAGGAAAATTGATGACAAATCTAAGAGACGGATAATCCGAATGGTAACAAAAGAGCCTAGAAAGACTTCTAAAGAGATTCAAGGTGAACTTCATGCTCAAGGAACATCAGTGTCAGATCGCACCATCCGTCGTTGTTTGAGCCAAAGTGGACTACATGGGAGACGACCAAGGAGGACACCATTGTTGAAAACGAATCATAAAAAAGCAAGACTGGAATATGCCAAACTACATGTTGACAAGCCACAAAGCTTCTGGGAGAATGTCCTGTGGACAGATGAGACAAAAATCGAAGTTTTTGCCAAGGCACATCAGCTGTATGTTCACAGACGAAAAAATGAAGCATATCAAGAAAAGAACACTGTCCCTACTGTGAAACATGGAGGAGGCTCTGTTATGTTCTGGGGCTGCTTTGCTGCGTCTGGCACAGGGTGTCTTGAATCTGTGCAGGGTACAATGAAATCTCAAGACTATCAAGGAATTCTAGAGAGAAATGTACTAGCCAGTGTCAGAAAGCTTGGTCTCAGTCGCAGGTCATGGGTCTTGCAACAGGACAATGACCCAAAACACACCGCTAAAAACACCCAAGAATGGCTAAGAGGAAAAAATTGGACTATTCTAAAGTGGCCTTCTATGAGCCCTGACCTCAATCCTATTGAGCATCTTTGGAAGGAGCTGAAACATGCAGTCTGGAAAAGGCACCCTTCAAACCGGACACAACTGGAGCAGTTTGCTCATGAGGAGTGGGCCAAAATACCTGCTGAGAGGTGCAGATGTCTCATTGCCAGTTACAGGAAGCGTTTGATTGCAGTGATTGCCTCAAAAGGTTGCGCAACAAAATATTAAGTTAGGGGTACCATCATTTTTGTCCATGCCTGTTTCATGAGTTTATTTTTTTACATAATTCTGTTGAAGCATGGTTGAAAAACAATGTCTGACTTTCATTGGTTAACATTTATAGAATTTTAATTTATTATTACTTTTGTCAGATTAAAGTTATTTCTGTGACCATTGTGACTTTTTCTTTCATTGACCAAAGGGTACCAACAATTTTGTCCACGTCTGTATATCATTTTTTATTGAAGGGGGAGTTCATCTAGTTTTATATATACTCTCTTTATTTTTAGTATTATTATTATTTTTGATTTTTAATATATAACATCAATTTTTAATATATAACATTTTTTCACCCCATTTATTATTCCTTAATGCCTGCCACTTTATGTGAGATCACTCCCATTTTTCTAAATGGTTCCCCTTCCGGAGGAGTATATGGTTAAAATATGGATGCGGTTATATATACACAATATTTGGTCTATACATCCCTTTGAAACATCTAGGGCACCGATATTGTTATCCCAGGCTGAACCAATTATCCGGTCCATGGTGTGGCGCAGGAGAGGGCCGAGATCTCTGTGGATGGGCGCTGTGCGTTCCACTGTGGAACGCGCCGGGATCCTCCCCGGAGGTTGCGGTGCGTTCCACGGTGGAACGCACAGGAAGTTACATTACAGGCCGCTTGCCGGAAGTGGCCTTGCGTTCCACACTGGAACGCATGGCGATCCGGTTATCATGAGGCCCCTTATCATGGCTTGGAGCCAGATTTAGGGGGTAATGAGGTAAAACCGGCCTAGACTATAGATTATTTCAGAGTAGGGAGGTGGTCCTTGGGGTTATTGCAACCATAGATTCCACCAATATTGTCTGAACTTCTACTTCCGGCCCTCTCTCTCAGGGACGCCACCCCCATGTGCTTTCCTTATTCTATTTAAGCGTCCATTAAAGGGGAAGTACATACAGTGGAACTATCTCCCTCTGAAGTATTGGAGACCCCTGTCTAAAAGACCCCTGAAGGTAAAGATTGAGACAAGTTAATAAATGTAGATATAGACTAATTATATTTGGATTGATGATCGAGTCTGAATTATAAATGTTTAAAAGGTTTATACGATATTGTTTACATTTTCAATGCCTAATAGTTTGATGTGCAAGTGTAATTACACTGTACTGGATATGTATAGTAGAATTGTTTATACATCTAGCCTTTCTTGTGTAAAGATTTTAATTTATAATCTATATATATTTTTTATGTATTGGAATATGTGCGTATTTGTATATCTGTCCATCCTGGGTACTAAGTTATTCTACATGTTTTACTTTATTCTATATATTTTTCTTTTGGATACCCCTGAAGGAGGAGGGTTATGAAACCTCCGAAACGCGTTGGGATATTTTGTATTTTTCCTATATAATAAACTGCTATTGATCAGAAGCCTCATCGTTTGGCGGCCATCAATCGTTATCATCTGATATGCGATCCTGGCTAAGGGGGCAGTTGGTCACGGGTGTCTTGAGCTTCATCCTGTGACTACCCCCCCTGTGAAGTGAGTACTCTAATCCTCAGAATTACTAACTTCCTGCTAAGGAGATTATTCTGTATCGTCACCTGACTAAAGGGGTGATTGATTACTTACCCTATTTATCTCCTCCATACTCTTGGGAGTGGCGCCTTCTATAGTGTTTTCTTTTTTCTTTTTGGGTCACGTCTGGTTGGATCCATTCAGTTGTTTGGATCCACTAGACAGGACTCATCCAATACTGGTATCTCTGTATACCAAGTCATCTTTTCCAGGTAAGACCCACACAATGCTGGGGAGCCCAAGCGAACCGGGTGTCATACCACGAGCTGTGAGAGGCCTGCTGCAGATGACTCGGGAGGCAAATTATAAGCTTGAGGAGGAGAACTGGAGCTACTCAATGACCATGTCCTATGTGGAGATCCATCAGGAGAAGGTGGGTCCCTGCGTGCTGCCCTGCCAGAGATTATCCATATCTGCGAGAACTGTCTAACATCTGTCTTCTCAGGTGATGGATCTTCTGGAGCCCACGAACAAGGCCCTTACAATCCGAGAAGACAAAGACCACAATATCCTCATCCCGGGGGTAACTCAGAAGACCATCAACACCTTCTCAGACTTCGATGAACATTTCATTACTGCAACCCAGAACCGCACAGTGGCCTGCACCAAACTGAACAACCGCTCCAGCCGTAGCCACGCTGTGCTGCTCATCAAGGTGAGAGGGGGGGGGAGGGATAGAGTTTGCTGTTCCCTGGATTGTCAGATAACTGGTGTCTCCACCTTCCGTCTTCTGTAGTAGTTCTGCATCTTAGGGTTCATGCCGGTCTGCAATGCACTGGCCGTGTGCCCACCGCTTGCGGATACATTCACTTGAATGGGTCCGCGATCCACAAGATTAAGTCATGTTCTATTTTTTGGTGGTGTAGAAGCACAGACTGAGATCCCACAGAAGCGCTCCATAGTGCTTCAGTGGGCTTCCATATCTTACGGACCCATTTGCTTGAATCTGTGATACAGCACACACGGCCGGTGCCTGTGTATTGCGAACCCGCTGTTTGTGGGCTGCAATACGGGCTGCATGAGCCCTTAAAGGGCTTCTGTCACCCCACTAAACGCATATATATATTTTTTTTTTTGTCTACTTATAATCCCTATCCTGCCATATTACCATACATTATGTTGTTAATAATTTTCGTTCAGTAAATTTAGCCAAAAACGTACTTTTATGATATGCTAATTACCTTTCTACTTGCTGGTAGCAGCCGCAGAAAACCGCCCCCTCCTTGTGTTGATTGACAGGGCCAGCTGCGATCTCCTCCGGCCGGCCGGCCCTGTCAGCATTTCAAAAATCACACGCCTGTGTTGATTCGGCGCAGGCGCCCTGAGATAAGGAGGCTCGCCTCCTCAGCACTCCCTCAGTGCGCCTGCGCCGATGAAGTCTTCTCTTTCGGTGACGTCATCGGCGCAGGCGCACTGAGGGAGTGCTGAGGAGGCGAGCCTCCTTATCTCAGGGCGCCTGCGCCGAATCAACACAGGCGTGTGATTTTTGAAATGCTGACAGGGCCGGCCGGAGGAGGAGATCGCGGCTGGCCCTGTCAATCAACACAAGGAGGGGGCGGTTTTCTGCGGCTGCTACCAGCAAGTAGACGCCCTACTTGCTGGTAGAAAGGTAATTAGCATATCATAAAAGTACGTTTTTGGCTAAATTTACTGAACGAAAATTAACAACATAATGTATGGTAATATGGCAGGATAGGGATTATAAGTAGACCAAAAAAAAAATGCGTTTAGTGGGGTGACAGAAGCAGATGAATAGAATTTATTTTCTTTTATTTTTTTTATTTTTTTTTATTAAACAAGTTTTTCAAAGTACAGAAAAGGCATATGCATGTACAGTCAAATCTGGTACTCGGAAAATTGTCAAGATTTTTACCATAATTGACATCCACAGTACGACAGTAAAAACTGACTAAACAAAAATATACCCTTTCAGATGTATCCCAACATACAACTCCCCCACCCAGCGATGAGACGAGTACTGTAACGCTAGTATAAATATCGAGTGTCAGGGCGCTGAAGAAGATAAAGCAGACACCCTAGATGTGATCTTGTCCTCTGCACCTTCCATGATAAGGGTCCATTCAAACGTCCGTAGTGTATTGCAGATCCGCAATAGACCCAGCCGGCACCCCCATAGAAATGTCTATTGTCCGCAATTGCGGACAAGAATACGACATGTTCTATTTTTTTTTTTCCGGAGCCGCGGACCGGAAGACTGTAGGCATGCGGCCGTGTGAATGGAGCCTAAGCCCGTCTCTCCACTCCTCCATCCCAGGTCACCCATCATAGTTATTGCCAAAATCGCTCCTCCCAACACAGCCAAGGCAGTTATAAGTCAACCTGTACCTCATTAATCCTATAAGATACCCACTTGTCCCAGATTTATGTGACCTTGGCCAGGCATTGCCTTTAACTATATACTCCTTTTTCCAGGCAGAGGATCTCGTCCATGCTGTTCAAGAATTCAACCCTGGAAGGTGGTTGAGGTCTAAGCCAGTATCTAGATGAATAGAATTTCAGAATCAATATGGCCGCCCCAGTCTGACTTCACACTGTCCCTATATTACTCTGTGGTGGAAAAAAACAAAAACCCACACCACCACCACCACCACCTTTTTACTCTTCTTTTCACCCGTCTGTCCCCAGGTTGTTGTTTCGAGGCTTTTCCTCATTCAGATTGTGCAGGAGATCTGACTTGCACTGTAATAAAAGCTCCCCTGTCTGCGCTGCATTGAGGGTGAGCGCAATTTTTTGTTCTGTCTGTTAATGGTATTATGGCGCATTAGCTTGGAAGACTGCCGGAAATTTACCGTAATAATTCCCAGAGGGGATGAATGGAAATTATGAGAATGCAGAATTTTAGTGTTTGATTTATTATGTGGCGAGATGATAGCAGAGGTTAACGTGCTTCCCAGCGTTAGCAGTAGGTAGCGCTGTTGTTGAGGAAGGGTGGTAGATATGCATGCCTACTGGGGCATATATATATATATATATATATATATATATATATATATTTGCAGTGCATAATCCCCTCAGAGGGCGATGTGCGCAGATGTGCCCAGCACCTGCGCCCATCTGCCTCTGATATTCCCCAGGGGCTCATTCATGCCCCTGTGGGGATATATGTGTGCCCCCTTGATAGGTGCCCCCTTGAGAGATGGTGCCCCCTTGAGAGATGGTGCCCCCTTGAGAGATGGTGCCCCCTTGAGAGAGGGTGCCCCCTTGAGAGAGGGTGCCCCCTTGAGAGAGGGTGCCCCCTTGAGAGAGGGTGCCCCCTTGAGAGAGGGTGCCCCCTTGAGAGAGGGTGCCCCCTTGAGAGAGGGTGCCCCCTTGAGAGAGGGTGCCCCCTTGAGAGAGGGTGCCCCCTTGAGAGAGGGTGCCCCCTTGAGAGAGGGTGCCCCCTTGAATAAATATATGCCCCCATATGTACTGTCCGTTCATATATGCTTATAGATGTGCCCCAAGCATCTATAGGCATATATGCCGGAATCATGCTGCCTGGTGGAGGAGACCGACAGTTGGACAATCATGTCCAGCGTCGGCCTCTACAAAGGACAAAGGATCAATGAGATCCTCTGCCCTTTGTCACCATCTCTGATCGCGCCGGAGATGGTACGCCTAACAGACATGGGAACAAAGCGTTCCCATGCCCCTGTGAGTGGCTGACCTCCGGCGCTGTAATTACAGCGCCGGAGGTAAGCGTCCGCTTCACAGGCGGGAGGATCAAAGGATCCCCCCCCTGGAAGCGCGCTCCAAGATCCTCGGGCCGGCGCGGTGACTTCACATCACCGCGCCGGCCCACGTGTTCAGGCCGGCCGTGCGCATGCGCACGGCGGCAAAAGGTGGACTGCGAGCGGGGCGCCGCCAAGTTTAAATAGGCAGGCGGCGCTCCGCTCTGGAGTCCAAGACACCACCGGGCAGGACATCACCCCTGGACTGACGAGCCCCCCTGGACAACGAGCAGAACATTAAGTATCATTAACCCATTTTTCCCTCCCTATGCCACCAACGATTAACCCCTGATTACTCCCCTTACCACTATACCACCAACGATTAACCCCTGATTCCCTGCATTACTCCCCTTACCACTATCCCACCAACGTCTAACCCTTTAATTCCCTGACCCCATATTGCTAACCCCCTGATTTACCCTAGTCCCTGCCACTCCTGATTAACCCTATCTACTCCCTGATATAGTCCCTGCCCTGATACCCTATTTGTGCCTCCTGGTTAACCCTATCCACTCCCTGCCCTGATATCCCTATTGTGAACCCTATATCATACCCCTGAGCCCCCCCTTAGGGTTTGTGGTCTGCTTATCCCCAGCAAAACCACCGTTAACCCTAGTCGTTCCCCCTAGGGATAGAATATTAGTCAGGTGGGTGGGTTGTTAATGTTACTTGGATGTGTGAACTGTCTAGTTAGTTTATGGGTGGAATTTGGGAACGTGTAGTGTAGTTGAGTACTGTATATTTAGTGTTGTGTTGACAGTATTGTGTGCGTAGTGTATTGTAATAAATACTGTTACTTGTACCCTTTGTGTAGTGTGTACTTGTTAGCGGTAGTAAGTAAGGCGCATGCAGCTAGTATAGTGATTAGTGTAAGGCATAGCGAAGATATTGTGTAATTGTTATTATATAAAGGCATAAATAGGCGGAGTCATCACTAGACGGCTCCTCCTATTTAGGAATACTAATTACCGATATTCGCATAATATTGGTGATTAATATTCCCCCTTTACATTGGCGAGCCAGGCCCACTGCGTGGATTTTGCGTTTGTTTTTTGGTCTTAAGGCTGAGGGTTGCTGGTACTGTGAATTATCGGGCAGGAGAGACGCGGTCAGCAGAGTGTCTGAGCGTCTAGGACCCGATAATTGGACAGGAGAAGCGATACTTCCCTTACAGTACCAGAAATAAAACAATCTTTTGCAGAGAATCTATAATCTGTGTACTAATATTTTTGTATTTGCTTTACACGTCACCGTCGCTGGGGTGTGAAGGATACGTCACGGAAAGAGATCCATCTTCGTTGGAGGTACATAGAAGTCCGGCTGGTCGGGAAGAAGCGTTCCGGAAGAAAAGGACTTCTTTCAAGCAGCTGCAAGGGACGGGAAAGTACAGCACCAACAAGAAGATGGAGACTCAGAAAAATGTGAGTATGAACTTCTCCACACTCCAAAAATAGCACTTTTAATCCCATTGTTCCTACTACATACAAATCCGCTGAGCTGCTGTGGTCCGCTTTACTGGACCAGGCTTACGCTCATGACCGGGTTTGTATTAGTAGGAGTGTCTTCAATAAGAACACCAAACGCCTCCAAATGCTAGCCAAATTGGTTCTTTCCTATGAGGATACCATTTGGAAGGTGGAACACAGACACTTACCAGCACAAGAAAGGCAGGGGAGGTTGCGGACAAGGCAAACTTCCACTGCAATTGTTGTGTTGATAACTGTAAAAGAATTCACACACTAGAGGTTCAATTACAAGAGGAAGCCCAGTGTACAGTCGAGAGGGGAAGAGAAATCTGTGTGTTTAGAGTCGAGACTCTCGGATAAGGACAGTCTCTACTCTGACATGGACAGAGAGCTACTCCGGCTGTACACTGAGATTAATCAGTATAGGAACAATACAGTATCTACGGATGCCCTGATTGTTCAGATGAGGGAGGACCTGGCTGCAAAGACGCAAACCATTGCAGACTTGCAGCGGGCAATCTCCAATTTGTCCAGGCCTAGTACCAACGGTATGGTGCCCACGAAACAAGTTTGTGTTTCGGGAACGGCACAGGAGGAGACAGCGGCGACAGCGCCAAGGTCTTCGACGGATAATACATCCGCAGTGGTAGACACTAGGGGACATGTGGAGCGGTCACTACGATTCACCCCGACACCCGGGGAGAATAGGAGTAGCAACCGTTACCAGGAACAGGACAACGGTTGGGGAGAGGAGAGTGGAGGATATTCCGCTTCCAATCCGCCAACACGTCCGGAAAAACAAGAAGAAATGTATCCTAACCATTCAAGTATGGAAAGGATAAACTTCCTGTTACGGATCTGCAAGGAGATCCCGAAATATGATCCCCATGTAGATCCGTTCGCTTCATGCGATATTTTCGAAGGTCACTGTAACAAATATTCAGTGGCTCCGGAATATCGCATGGAGCTGTTCAGATTATGGTTACCAACACACCTTAATCAAAGGTATGAGGTAACGGGGAGGATGCAACCCACGAATGGCCAGTTTCATGATAAGGAAGAACGTCTCTCCATACTCACGAGACTGGCCACGGGTCACTGGGATGTCACTCCAGAGGTCCTGTCAAAATTCAAGCCTACTATACATGATGAACCCTTGTCATTGTGTAGTCGGTTTGAAGCAATGTACAGGAGGGTTACCAAAGATCAGGGTATTGGGATTCCACAAGGCATGGTGCGCATGTTTGTGGAAAAATTCCCATATCTTGATACTGCAATCCGGCTGAGTGCAGCTAGGGAGCCATCCCTCACGGACGCAGCCATGATTATTGAGCAGTGTAGACAAGACATACTGCTCAGTAAGAGGTCTGTGAAAGTGAGGGAGCGTGTGCCTGTATACGGTAGGTCACAAGACGACCGGGTACAACACACGAGGTATACATCCACCGTTCGCCCCACCGCCCCACGGCCCCACCGTTGGAAAGGGCAGGAAACTTTCGTTGTTTCCTGTGCTTACAAGAGGGGCATATAAAAAGAAATTGTCCACAGTGGTTACACATTAACCGGACAAATTTGGATAAAAATGGCAATAATAACGGTTTCAGGATGAAACCCAATTTTGCCAGGCCTGTGGGGGGACAGGGTGATATGAATCTGGGACATTCATCAGGGCAAGCACCAAAATGCTTGGCGGTCATGAATGTCCCAGGGGGCGTTGAATCAAGAGATTCCACACCTAAGGATCAGGAACAGAGCGCAAGAGTGGCAGTATGTACCACACAAGTACCTACTGGGAGTCTGGTGGATATCGAATGAAGATTAGGGGTCCCTAAAGAGTTGGCACCAGTATGTCCAATCATACTGGAGCCTTCAGGGAGACCCCATATAAAAGCCACGATAAAAGATAAAGAAACGGAAATCATGCTTGATACTGGGGCGGAAATCTCCATTACCAATATCAAGCATGATCTACTCCCCAACAGCCCTCAGTGTGTGGTGATCGGATTTGATCACCAACAAGGGGGGGTGAAGGCCCACAGAATTGATGAGGTAATCATTCAGATTACCAGGTGCACTACCCTCAGGATACCCATGTGGTATTACTCCGGTTCTGATAACCTTATCGGAACCGATGTAATGACACAAAATGGGTGGATCCTGGATCTGGCAAATTGCATTGTGTGGAGAGGTCCCAGACGAGCCAAGGTGTTTGTCATTCAACGGCAGTATCTGGGACCACCTTTGCCAGCAGTAGATAACTCTACTGATGTGCTGGAACACAAGTGGCCTGAGGTCTCACACAATCCAGACCTTGAGCCTATTGTGTACAAGCACCCTGATCTGTGGGCCCAAAGTAAGAATGACTGTGGCAGACTGATTGGCGTTTTGGTAGACATAGAGGGTCCTGACCCTCCACCTCAACGCCAATATCTATTTCCACCAGAGGCCACCCATTCAATTATGGACACAATCCTTGAATTGAAGACTAGGGGTGTGGTCATTGAGGGCAACTCAAAGTGCAACAATGCCCTCTGGCCAGTTAAGAAAAAGGACACGAATGCATGGAGGCTGACCATAGACCTCCGTGTCCTTAACAAATACACCCCAATGTCAGCCCCGGTGGTGGCCCAAACTCCCGACATCATGGCCAGAATAAGTGGCGAAAGCCGCGTATTCTCGACCATCGATGTTGCCAACGGGTTCTTCTCCATCGAACTCACGGAGTCGTGTCGGTACAAATTTGCCTTCACGGTGGGGGACAAACAGTACATGTTTGCGGTACTGCCCCAGGGGTTCCATAGCAGCCCCACGTATTTCCATCAGGCATTAGCGGCTGTGCTGAGTGTATTCTCACGACCGGAATGCCTTTTACAATACGTGGACGACTTGCTTTTGCATACAGAGACCATGGAGGAACACTTGGTTCTGTTGAAAGAGCTGCTAGGACTCCTGGCAAAGTCAGGACTCAAACTGAGTCCCCATAAGGCAAATCTGGCTAAAGCAGAGGTAACTTTCCTTGGGGTCCAAATTTCCTGTGGAACCAAAGGTATCATGACGACCCGTGTGGAAGCCATGGTAAAGTTACCCAGGCCTGGCACCCTTCAGGATTTGAGAAAATTCCTGGGGGTCGCCAACTTCATGAGGGAGTTCATAGAGGATTTCGCGGCCAAAGCGAAGCCTCTCTACGAACTCCTTCGGGGAGAGGAACCCTCAATCAAAGGATGGTCCGATGCGCAGGAAGAGGCCTTTTCAACCCTGAAAAGGGACCTCTCCTCGGCGCCTGTGTTGGCCACTCCACATTCAGATGGGGAACTGGCCATACAAGCGCATGCAGGGATCGAGTCTATCGCAGCGGTCCTGGTACAGAAAGTAGGCTACGAGACCAGACCGCTGGGATACTTCTCCAGGCTGCTTTCGCCCGTCGAACGAGGGTTCGATGAATGCGCCAAGCAATTGGCAGCCATACACTATGCTGTTAAGACCACTGAGCATATTGTTGGCTTCCGGCCCCTCACTTTGCAGACTCCACATTCACCGTTGACCCTTTTACTCCGTGATACTCTCCCTGGAGTCTCCCAACAGAGATTCGGGAGATGGATCATGGATCTCAGCGGCCGGAATCTGCAGGTGGACCACAAGGCCAAGTATGTTCTGTCCCAGTTGCTTAACCTGACTGGAACTGAACATGACTGTGGCCAACCGGTAATGGACGACTCTCCACAGATGTTCAGGACTGACAAGCATCCAGATGACAGAGTCATCTTTGTTGATGGCTCTCGGTTCTATCTGGATGGGGAATATGTCACAGGTTTTGCTGTGCTGGATGAGACCACTGGTACCCAGAGTCTTGTCCGGTTACCAGGTCACATGTCAGCACAGCGGGCAGAGTTGGAGGCTGTTAAAGAGGCTCTGCTTCTTCACCCTCCAGGGAAACTAACTATATATAGCGACAGCTCATATGTAGTTCGCTCCCTCACATTGCACCTGGACGTTTGGAAGAGAAGAGGATTTGTGGACAGCCAAAACAAACCTCTGGCTCATGTGTCAGTCCTGAAGGAGCTGTGGGAGTGGGGTATGGCACACGTGGCGGAAGCAGCCATCATAAAAATCCCGGCGCATCAAAAAGGGGATGAACCTTTGACAATAGGTAACAACCAGGCAGACGAACTGGCAAAACTAGCAGCAGTATCTGGGGCCTTTAGGGAACCAGGCACTGAGCCACTGCCCGCATTCCGGATTGCAGCACATACCCATCTGAGTGACAGCCCGGTGTCATTCGAGGAGGAACAAGCTAAGGATCCTCTTCTAATGACACACATCCAAGTACCACAGCATCCCTGGTCCTTACAACAGGGGATCCTGTGTCACGACACCGGTACACAGTCGCTTCCTCTCCCGGTGGTTCCTCAGCATCTGCAAGCAGAGCTGACACGGTTGAACCACCAAATGTTTGGACATCTTGGCCGGAATAAGCTCTTGCCTCTCCTGAGAGACAAATTGTACTGGCCCGGAATGTCCAACACAGTAGAGGAGGTTACGCAACAGTGCCTGGTGTGTGCTCAGGTTAACCCAAGGGCATCTGCCTTGAAGCCAGTGTTACAGCGGGTTCCTCCTGCCGATGGTCCATGGTCCGCTATCCAAATTGATTTCATCGGACCTTTGCCAACTGGGAGTCGTAACTGTCGTTACGCCCTGGTGGTAGTGGATGTCTTCTCGAAGTGGGTAGAAGCCATCCCTACGGTCAATGATTCGGCCTCCACCACTGCCCGTGTTCTCTGGGAACAAGTTCTGTCACGATGGGGGTTACCCAGATTGATAGAATCCGACAGAGGGACCCATTTCACGGGTAAGGTCATGAAAGCGCTTTGTGGTCTCCTAGACATAAAGCAAAGGTTTCATGTCCCTTATCACCCTCAGTCAGCGGGCATCGTAGAGCGGATGAACCGGACCATCAAAACCCGGCTTTCCAAGGCACTGCTGGAGAAAGGTTCCTCTTGGGTAACCTCCCTTCCAGCTGTGCTAATGGGTATCCGAGCCACAGAGGCCTCTACTACCGGTATCTCCCCATTTGAACTCATGACCGGACGTAAGATGCCCCTATGTCTACCAAACTAACCCCAAGTGTCGGAGCCCACGAAGAACGCCATCGCCAGGGACTTGTTTCTTCAACAGGTTCAGCAGAACCTGAAGGAGTTACTGCCTCATGCAGCTATACGGTTACACAAACCGTATCTACAGGGGGAAACACCTATGCCCTCTGTAGGAGAAATGGTAATGGTGAAAGTCTTTCGTCGGGTCGGCCCATGGGACGCAAACTGGGAAGGACCGTACAAGGTCCTTGAAGTGATGGGGGACACCATGCTGAAGGTACAAAGGCCTATCACGAGCAAGAAGAAATCCCGTAGACGCCAGGAAGTTTTTTGGATTCACATCGACCAGGCCAAAGCCACCCGAGCCTCCCCAACTCAATAACGAAGACCGTTCCGAGTTGGGTGAGGGGGGGGGGGGGGGGGGGGAGAAAATGGCTTGGTGGATCGAAGGTGAATCCGATACACTTATACACATTCCATCTCATTGCAGAACACAAGAGGGAGACACTCCATGGGACCTCACTACCAGGGAAGAGCTAGGCATCCTCTGAATGGGATACGTATCCAGCTTGTGACACTGGTGGTAAGCATGTTGGTGGCAGGCTCAGCCTCTTCAGGGGAGGACCTGGGGACTAATATTGGTATGGCCAGCATATCACTTGATGGACGCGGCCTTTTAATGGTGGAATGTTTGGGTGGCAAAATCCTGGAACCATACGAGCACGTTACCTTTACACCAGGTCAATGGTATCTGTATGGTTTCCAGAGAGAGGGTTTTGCCAACGGTGTAATTCAGCATTATACCCCGGTGGAGAATGTGTCTGCCATACAACATGACTTGCACGCTCTCTGTCTCAAGGAATACAGGCATTTTCAGGACTTGGACCCTGTACCTATCAAATCCTTAAGATGGGTGTCTAGGAATCCACACCTGCACCCTTACCAGCAAGTGAGAGCCAACACTACCTCAGTGTTGTGTACAAAGGAGGGTTTGCTGAGTCCTGAAGATGTCACTGGGGCAGAGTACAGCGGTTGGTATATCCTGAAAGCTACCTTCCTAGGGAAGGATAGCAGAAACGGGTTGAGGGTTAGGACATATTTCGATAGGCCCATTCCGGTAAAAGGCACCCTGAAGGCTTATTGTATGTTGAGGGATTCCCAGATGATTATCACCAGGGAATCCAGTTATGTACAGGGACATGTATCCACAGATTACTTGCGAACCAGCATAATGATGTTAAAGTTAAATTGCAGTGACTCTGATCAGGCCATCTGGAATGATCAGAGTGGTCCGGTAAAACTGGAGGGTTTGTATCGAGCCACAGTTTTAAAGGTACGAACCGATGCCAAGGACCCAAGGTATGCGCAGTTAAAGGGGTCTCCATCCATATGGTCTTTCATGATTACGATCATGAGAGACAACTGCGTTCCTGAGGTGACGGGATACTATTTCGTCACCTATGCCCACTGGGAACAGGATACCCAGATGGTGATGTTAGACACTAATCCCTGGAGGTGGGATTTAGTGTGTAATGGGGTGGACACCCCTACAGTGGATGTATGGATGGATGGTACCCCTATGACTGAGGAATACGGGGTAGGTATGTGTCTTCCGATTGGACAGACCCCAGAGGCAGGGACATTAACTTTGACATCAATATAGACTGTTCATTCAAGTGGCCTTTTTGCGAGGCAGCCGACGAAGGGTGCTGGACCTTTACTCTTTAATTTTTTACTTTAATCTTGTCAAGAAATGTAACCTACTTGTAGTTTAACTAATCATAAAGTTTATGCATTAGATTTCTGTCGTAAAAGTACACACAAAATTGTGATACATTTATTCCAAGGTAAAACTTGCGTTCCCCAATCTTTAGAAGAAGACATATGAAAAGCCCTTTATTGCATTTCAGCCTATTCAACCTTCTGATAACGAAATTGAATATGCTGAAATGGGGGGATTTGTCGTGCCTTTTCATAGGTAAATACATTGATATCCAATTCATTTTTAGTCAAGATGGATGTTCATTACCTTTAAGAGCCATGCTCCACTATAGTTACAATTTTGTATGTCTTGAGAAGGCCAAAGTAAGGTCACACGAAGGTTTCTACTTTTTAGTGTTATTCTTCTCATGAATGTACCAGTCTGAGAAGAGGCCTCCTTATCTACTGATAAATTTATGACGGGAGGTAAAGATAAGCTCTATGCAGCTGGTGATGATTACCTATACAATTAGGCATTTATTAATGAAACAAAATATATAATATGTATGTATGTATTTAATGAGCCTTAGTCCTTAGAATAAGATAATCAGTAGAACATATAATATATATTATACTGTTATATGTGATGAAGACAACATGTATCCAGTATATTATATATATTTCTCATTAGGAGAATCTTTGTCTCTAAAAGAGTGTCTGTGCAGATGTGTTTTGTAACAATTATTCACCTCTTTGGTATGAGAGTAGATACTGATATCCCTGAGTAAACAAAGCCAGTGAAGTTATTTACGATGAACAAATAAACAGTGTGAGAAACAGTCAGAAGAGACGCCTAGAGGTCTGTCTCTAATTGCTACAAGTGTCAAATCTAATCCCTATAGCCTTGAATTAAAGCTTTTAAGGTCAATTGTATATTATACCTTTATTCAGACTTACAGAAGTTAACCCTTTATACTATGATGCAAATAGCTTACACAGCAGTGCCACCTAGGTATGAGTAGGTGACATTACAACAGTAGCAAAAGTGCATTCTGGGTAAGGTTATGATGTCATTTCTTATCAATAGTCACACCCATCCGATTATGATTGGGAACTTCCAACTAGGAAGGTGTGTCTAATTGATAAGTTTGTGTTCATAAACCATACACGGGGGGGGAGAAAAGGACAGAGAATAGGAACACACACACAAGAGAGGAAAGAGAAGTAAAGCTGTCTAGAGGGGTCTATCAAGATGGAAGCCATGGTGAGATGTGCTATGATGGACCACCCAGCTTTCCTAGGAGCAGAAGTGAGATTTCTACTAGGACTTGGTAAGAGATACAGAAAATGATATTTCATTTTATTAAGACTAATTTGATAGTGTGGGTGAAATTATACCATCTAGATTGGCGAATAAATACATAATTAAATTAATTAATCATCTCCATATTGAGATGTAGTTTTAGGATATTGTGAGGCTTCATTCTACCTGCAGAAGAATCAAGACTCATAATCTAGCAAAGTAGTAAATAATTGCTTAGATATATATATATATATATATATATATATATATATATATTGATAGAACATTCTTCGCCAAGCTAAGTGATGGTTTCCCACAGGAAAGACTTATTTCGAGTCCTTTCCATTTAAGATATGGTCTAGCAAAGATCCTATATCTGTCATTTGTCTTAATAGTCTTACCAAAGTCATATGTGTGAAAATAGTCCAGGATGGGGCGGAAGGATACAGTTCTCTTCTAAGTTATATCCTTGAATGGATTTGCCCATGCCTGAAGTCATGTGACGTGTAGTTGGTTAGAGGGGGGTGGAATGTATTTAGCATTCCATATTGATGTCTAGGATTAGACAGGCCCGTCCTGATATCATGAGGCTTTCTCTGAACAGTAGTAATGTATATAAATTATGTTCCTATTTGATATCCTAACCTAATAATAGCTTTGTTATAATGTGACAAGTTATTTCCACTCACATGTATTGTTAAGCTTGTAATGCTTTATATTAACGCTATATATATTCATTTGCATGTATCATTGTGTTTATCTACTTATATATGTTTATAATCTTGTAACCAATAAATCTGCATATTTTTATAAACCTGTGTATTGTTGTATAATGCAGAACTACATGTTTTATCATTAACGTCATCTCTCGTCAAAAAGAACTTATTTATCTGAGGAAATAGTCGGCCTCAGATGTGAATTGTATCAATTAGGTTGTCTACGATTCACCAGGTCATGATTTTAAGAATTTATGACAAATTTTATAAATTAATTTTTTTTATAATTAATAATTTTTATGACCATAATTAATAATTCTTAATTGAATTATTACCACCCGACAATAACAAGGGAGCCACAAACAGCGTGTCACAGTAAAGCTATACGCTTACCCTGACTCGCACTATGGCTTGCTTCGCTGTTTACATAGCTCTCATGCATTGCAGTGGGAACTACCGAAACGGTGCAGAGACGGCCTGCTCTGCTGTTAATCCGCCACCTGGTGGTTTCCTATTAGTCTCATCTTGTCTTCGTAACAGCAAGAAGGGACAACTCCTTTTTTTCTTTTTTTTTTTTTTAAGAAATTATTTATTTTTCAGTTGGAGGACCTGGCCTCTATAGAAGGGATATCTGCCAAATTAGTCGACATATTTTTACAGGTAAGACTCCATGTTTTGTGTATGGTTACAGCTCTAATGAGATACAAGCAATGATAGGAGTTTTACTTCTGTTGTGTGAGGGTGAAGATCCAATACTGACAGTTCTCCCTCTCCACAGGCCAACATCCTGAGAATAGTAAAAAGATGAAGACGCCTCAGGACCCTTCACTTCTCACTGAGAAGCCTTCACCTCATGGATTCTATGAAACCTCTTATTCGACTGCCTCGTGTACATTCCTATAGTCTCCACCAACCCCCTGGTACATGAGGCTAGTGGGGGGCCTCCTTGTGTTCCACCTCTCATTGTGACTCTTTACCCTCCTCAGTGTGAGGTCGGCGATGGCAGGAGCGTTGTCTTATTTTTGGATTATTTTTATTATCATTTTTTTATGTATTTGGTTGAATCTGTGCAGTGAGCCGCCTACCCCCCACCCCCACACAGGCATCATACAGATGTGTCTATAGGATCTCCATATACTTACACCATGTAACCACTGTTGTATATAAGATGAATCAGTTTAGGGAGACTGAACAGACCGCCCTGCCCTGGGTAGAAAACGTAGCCCCGGCAGCCTGGGGAGTAATGCAGGTTGAAGTATAATGTAAGTTATTTGCTCATCTGTATGGATCCTGTGTGTCCAGATACTGGGTCCATATGAGCTGCGGCCAGTGAAGTCTATGTTTTACTTGTTTTACTCTAGCCATATGTCCTGACAATGAAACGTGTATGTTTTTGTGAAGCCTGAACTTTGTGTTAATAAAACCTATAATTTTTTTAAATTTAAATCTTCTTCTCCAACCGCGTGAGAAAGCTATAGAAATATCAATGAAAATTGCTGCGTGGAATTGGGAATAATTGTAATCCAAAAGCATCAGCTACGAATACACAGAATACCCAGGACAAACCAGCGTGGAGGTCCCTGTGTGTAGCCTGACCTACTATCACAGAACGCTTCAGTGTGGCGCTGACTGTGGGTGGTGTGGCCTCCTTCTCCCTCAACCCCTGGGCCACAATGTCCTCTACAGTATAAACAATTAGGCGTCAAGCCCCTTGCTATTGGCCACATATGTACCAGGTATACATTTTCCCCTTTGCCTTATGACAGCACCCTTGAAGAGACCCGTTTCCTCCTCTAGACAATGCAAACCAGAATTGTTTAAAGGAAGGGTTCCTTGCATGTCTGTGGGCTGTGCCTGAATGCCCATCCGTGGCATGGACCTCTGTGTATTCTCACCAGAGTATAACGTCACTTCCGGTCCATGAGCAGAGCAAAGGAAGCGGTCACTGATGAAGGCCATATGTGGGAGAAGCCTACAAGTGCATGCCGGGAGAAAAGCCCAGCCAGTTCCTTGCGTTGAACGCTGTGTGCTTGTTACGTGGCTGGTTCCATGAGCTTGTACTACCATGATGCAATCAGTTCAGCGGTACACTCCAGTACAAGGGTAAGGTGCCCAGCATTTTTTTATTTATTTTTTCTGCATGGATGATTGATAGAGATTATGGTTTATGTTCAGGTCTCTAAGCATGCTGGGAGTTGTAGTTTTGCAACAGCTGAAGGGGTGGCAGGTTGGCCATCCCTGCTCTAGAGCTAAGGAGAGGGTCTGTGTAGTGTGCAAGAAAAAGCTGTCCTCTTAATCTTTATATCAGAATTGTATTAAGTTAATGAAGGAGGAAACCCTATCCCTGATAGGAAGTATGAAAGGGGTCCTGTAGTTCTTCCTCTGGATAGATCATCAGCATCTGATCGGTGGGGGTCCAACAACCAAGATTCCCGGGATTCTGCGGGTGTCCCGGTTGTCGGACCCCTGCGATCAGATGCTGATGATCTGTCTAGAGGATAGATCATCAGTTAAAAAGAACTGCAGAACCCCTTTAAGTTGCTAGTTTTTGAGTCTCGGTTGGCTGCTTAGAAGTCGTCCTAGTTACCTCTTTAGTTCGGTCATGTTCCCTCTCCAGTTACTGTGAGGTGTTGTCAGGTTTTGGAGGAGGAGGGAGAATTGTATTTGGCTGTGGATCCTTCTGGATATGAGCCACCGGGGAAGCCGTTTTTCCCTGCGGAGAATACTAATGTTCTGGTTTAAAGCTGTGAGAACAAATATGGGGCTGGATGATGAGAAATTGCCACAGTCCATACAGATTGTGATTAGGGATGAGCAAATCGACTTCGGATAAAATGCGAAGTCGATTCACATAATACTTCGTTCCAATACTGTACGGAGCAGAAGCTCTGTACAGTATTGGTTCCGATGAGCCGAAGACTTGAGACTTCGGGTAATAACTCCATAAATGAATTTGTACTGTAAAAAAAAAAACATTTTCTCCAACGGCACTACATGGAGGGTTATCCCACCGCCTTCAGGGACAGGAAATCGTTTTTGAGACCAGCCAATAAAGGGCCCCCTCCCTTGCCAGTTGTTTTCCTGTCCCTCAGAAGGTCGGGAACTCGTGCACCAGCTAGTATTCGCGCAGCCTTCAGGTTTGTTATCCTGGCGGTGTCACAGGGGAAAGGATCGCGTGACACGGCAGTGTGATCCCTCCTTCCCTTAGGTATAATCCCAGCTTGGGCTGGTCACCCTGGGCTGTATCCCCGCATTCCTGTGGAACCTGGGAACGCTCCCATAATCCTATAGCTGCTGCGCACGCGCCTCTGTGACGCGGGTTATTGCATCATCAGAAGGGGCCGTGCGGCGCATAGGAAGGGGACGGAGCTCCGCAGCACTAAGGAGGAGGAAGTAGCGGGCTGCCGGTGTCCTTGTGCAGCTACCAATCGCTCCTCTAACCAGGACTACCAAGATGATACAAGCTGAAGGTGACTCCCCCAGAAAGCCCACAGACACCTCCAGGCCTTCTAGCCCGGTAAGCCTCCTCCCTGTTCTATGTATGAGGGGGGGGGGGGGGGTTTTACGCACTAGTAAGTTATGTTAAGCTTGCACCCGTTTCCTTTTGATGGCGGTTCCAAAAAAAAAAAAAAGGAAATATTTCTTAAATGAAACTATTCCTGACGTTTTATGTCTCCTAGGGGAGAGAAACCTCCTAAAACGGGAACAGTCCATTAAAAGATGATGTGCCATCTCATATAAAAAAACCTTTGTCAGAAATGTGACAAAGTGGTCTCAGAGGAAACCCCCTTCCCTGGTGGAAAGTCTGATAAGCATGTTTAAGGAAGAAAAGTGGGGGCAGCTGTAGAAGCAAAGCTATCTTCCAGACCTTCCACTTCTAGCACCCCTATTATGGAACAACATTCTGACCTAGATGAAGGAGAAATTTCATCCGGTTCAGACTGATATTTCGGAAGACGCCTATGGTCAACCTCTGTGTTCTGTGAAAGAGACGGAATCCTTGTTAAAAACTATCAGAGCCACCATTAATCTAGAAGCAAAAGAGCCGCTATCTGTACAGGATCAGATGTTCGCAGCTCTGGGGGACAAGAAGAAAACGTGTTTTTCCTGTCCATGCTAATATCAAGTCTTTAATCCAAACTGAGTGGAAAGAGCCTGAAAAGAGACAATCCTCCTCTAAGATATTTAAGAGAAAATATCAGTTTGTGGAAGAAGACTCGGCCACCTGGGATAAGACTCCTAGAGTGGATGCCCCCGCGGCAAGGATTTCAAAAAAATCTGCCCTACCCTTTGAAGAAAAGGGACTATCTGTAAGTACCTTAAAAGTCCAGGTAGCAGCTCTAAGTGCGTTTTTAAACGGCAAACTAACAGACATAAATGTTATCAAAAGGCTCCTTAACCACCTCCGGACCGCAGATGTGCGGTCCGGAGGTGGCGGCCCTGCGCACAGTCACGCGTATATGCGTCATCTCGCGAGACGCGAGATTTCCTGTGAACGCGCGCACACAGGAACGGAAGGTAAGCGAGTGGATCTCCAGCCTGCCAGCGGCGATCACTCGCTGGCAGGCTGGAGATCCGAATTTTTTAACCCCTAACAGGTATATTAGACGCTGTTTTCATAACCCCCCGGTCACTTATAAATCACCCATGATCACCCCATATAAACTCCCTGATCACCCCCCTGTCAGGCTCCGTTCAGACGTCCGTATGATTTTTACGGATACATGGATCGGATCTGCAAAACGCATACAGACGTCTAAATGGAGCCTTACAGGGGGGTGATCAATGACAGGCGGGTGATCACCCATATACACTCCCTGATCACCCCCCTGTCATTGATCACCCCCCTGTAAGGCTCCATTCAGACATTTTTTTTGGCACAAGTTAGCGGAAATTTTTTGTTTTTGTTTTTTCTTACTAAGTCTCATATTCTACTAACTTGTGTCAAAAAATAAAATCTCACATGCACTCGCCGTACCCCTCACGGAATCCAAATGCGTAAACATTTTTAGACATTTATATTCCAGACTTCTTCTCACGCTTTAGGGCCCCTAAAAAGCCAGGGCAGTATAAATACCCCACATGTGACCCCATTTCGGAAAGAAGACACCCCAAGGTATTCGCTGAGGGGCATATTGAGTCCATGAAAGATTGAAATTTTTGTCCTAAGTTAGCGGAAAGTGAGACTTTGTGAGAATAAAAACCAAAATAAATCAATTTCCGCTAACTTATGCAAAAAATAAAAAATTTCTAGGAACTCGCCAGGCCCCTCATTGAATACATTGGGGTGTCTTGTTTCCAAAGTGGGGTCACATGTGGGGTATTTATACTGCCCTGGCTTTTTAGGGGCCCGAAAGTGTGAGAAGAAGTCTGGGATCCAAATGTCTAAAAATGCCCTCCTAAAAGGAATTTGGGCCCCTTTGCGCATCTAGGCTGCAAAAAAGTGTCACACATGTGGTATCGCCGTACTCAGGAGAAGTTGGGGAATGTGTTTTGGGGTGTCATTTTACATATACCCATGCTGGGTGAGAAAAATATCTTGGTCAAATGCCAACTTTGTATAAAAAAATGGGAAATGTTGTCTTTTGCCAAGATATTTATCTCACCCAGCATGGGTATATGTAAAATGACCCCCCAAAACACATTGCCCAACTTCTCCTGAGTACGGCGATACCAGATGTGTGACACTTTTTTGCTGCCAAGGTGGGCAAAGGGGCACATATTCCAAAGTGCACCTTTTCGGATTTCACCGGTCATTTTTTACACATTTTGATTGCAAAGTTCTTCTCACACATTTGGGCCCCTAAATTGCCAGGGCAGTATAACTACGCCACAAGTGACCCCATTTTGGAAAGAAGACACCCCGAGGTATTCTGTGAGGGGCATGGCGAGTTCCTAGAATTTATTTTTTGTCGCAAGTTAGTGGAATATGAGACTTTGTAAGACAAAAATAAATAAATAAAATCATCATCATTTTCCGCTAACTTGTGACAAAAAATAAAAAGTTCTATGAACTCACAATGCCCATCAGCGAATACCTTAGGGTGTCTACTTTCCGAAATGGGGTCATTTGTGGGGTGTTTCTACTGTTTGGGCATTGTAGAACCTCAGGAATCATGACAGGTGCTCAGAAAGTCAGAGCTGCTTCAAAAAGCGGAAATTCACATTTTTGTACCATAGTTTGTAAATGCTATAACTTTTACCCAAACCATTTTTTTTTCGCCCAAACATTTTTTTTTTATCAAAGACATGTAGAACAATAAATTTGGCGAAAAATTTATATATGGATGTCGTTTTTTTTTGCAAAATTTTACAGCTGAAAGTGAAAAATGTCATATTTTTTTTGCAAAAAAATCGTTAAATTTTGATTAATAACAAAAAAAGTAAAAATGTCAGCAGCAATAAAATACCACCAAATGAAAGCTCCATTAGTGAGAAGAAAAGGAGGTAAAATTCATTTGGGTGGTAAGTTGCATGACCGAGCGATAAACGGTGAAAGGAGTGTAGTGCCGAAGTGTAAAAAGTGCTCTGGTCATGAAGGGGGTTTCACCTAGCGGGGCTGAAGTGGTTAAGGGGGCAATTAGAATCTGCCCAAAATTAAGGTCTTTAGTCCCGCCCTGGGATTTAAATCTAGTACTATCCAGACTAATGTATCCGCCCTTTGAACCTATAATATAAATCTCCTTGAGAACATTGACTCTAAAGACAGTGTTTTTTTTAGCCATCACTACAGCAAGAAGAGTAAGGGAGATCCAGGCCTTTTCCATCCTACCTCCTTATCTTATGATTCTGGAGGAATCATATTAAAACATGCTCCTGAATTTCTTCCTAAGGTTGTAACTAAATTCCAATGTCAACAGGAAGTTACTCTTCCCTCCTTTTGTTCCCAGGTGACCTCCAGAGAAGGAAAAACTGTTTCATAACCTGGACGTTAGGAGATGCGTCCTACAGTATATGCCACGAAGGATCTAAGAAAATCCAACCAGCTACTTGTACAATATCTGGGTCTGCATCGGGGCCAGGCAGCTAGCAAGACTTCCATCTCTAGATGGATCAAGGCCTGCATTGTTCTAGCCTACGAGACAAAAGGGGTTGCTCCTCCACCTTTATTGAAAGCCCACTCTACCAGGGCATTGGCCACATCCTGGGCTGAAGGGGCCTTGGCCTCGATAGAAGAAATATGTCAGGCATGGTCCAATCCTGGCACCTTTTTTTTTAAACATTACAAATTGGACGTCTCTACAAATAGAGACTTATCCTTTGGACGCAAAGTCCTGTCGGCAGTTGTCCCACCCTGATCACATCTCTCATATGTTATTCTTCCATGTAGTGCCGTTGTGGAGGCGTGGGGAAAAGATGAAAATTACTCTTACCGGTAATTGGATTTTCCTTTAGCCTCCACAACGGCACGAGAAATTTCTGACCTTGTATATTGAGCGATACTGTGTATATTGTTGATGTTATATACCTTATTACATTTGGATCGTTTTGCATCTATCTCTGAGTACTAGGTTACTAACTGGCAAGGTAAGAGGGAGGGGGCCTTTTATTGGCTTGTCTCAAACTATTTCCTGTCCCTGAAGAAGGTGGGATATCCCTCCACATAGTGCTGTTGTGGAGGCTAAAGGAAAATCCAATTACTAGTAAGAGTAATTTTAATCTTTCCTGAACTCTGGTTCGGGAAGTGTTTTTTCACATTATTATTATTACGTCTTGCGAGACTTCACAAAGCACTGAGCCAATACATTCTAATACTGTATGGAGCGCCTGCTCTGTACAGTATTGGAACAAAGTTTTATGCGAATCTACTTAGGATGTTTCATCCGGAGTTGACTTGCTCATCCCTAATTGTGATATTTTGAGAACTTGGGGCCAAGAGAGAAGTCTTTGCTGTACATAAGAATGTTCTGGAAAAAGCCTGATAGGAAGTTTTTTTTATTCCTACCTTTAGTTGAGGGAAAATTTCTGTTTGAAGTATCAGCTGTTTGAGAGAGCACCTAAAATTGATGCAAACCTGTCTAAGGAAGTGGTGTTTCCTTTTGAGGACTCGTGGTCCCTGAAGGATCCGATGGACAAAGGCTAAGATCTACCTAAGAAAAAAAATAACTGAGGCCTCGGCAGCAATGTTTACTACCGGCTATTGCAGCTACTTCAATGGTCAGGTCACATAAGCTCGAGGGCAGTTAGGCCCATACAAAGGAGGGACACCCAGGGAGCATTTATAGAGAAAAGGAGAAGGCTAGGAATGGTGGGGATCATCTAGGACTGAGGCCTCTCAAAATCTGACCCATTAATAATGCCAAGCCCCCTGTGGGAAGACGGCTAGCATGGTTTTGTACAGTGGTAGAAAATTTCCAACAGTCCCTGCATAAAAGTGATGATATAGGAGTGAGACAGATTTGTGATCACATGTTGCTGCTCAGGTCCCATAAAATGCCACAGTAACAGAAGTTTTTCCCTGCTAGCAAAGAAGGTGCTGGTCAGAGTCCCAGAGCAGGAGGTTACCAGGGGGCTCCAGTCAACCCAGTTTGCCAGAAAACCAAATGTTACATTCTGGATTATAATAAACTTGAAATGTTTAAAGTCTGGTGTAGAAGAAACTTCGGATGGAGTCCATCCTCTGAGGTAATATATCTGTTTTCAAATTGTTTTATGGTGACTGTGGACTTAGGTGATGCATATTATTATGTCCCAATTCAACTGCAGGAAACAATTCTCCACCTTCAGTTCTGGGCCCTTCCGTTTGGTCTGTCCTCATGTAGATGATGGCGGAGGTGACGGGTCATTGTCCCTTACCTGGACCCTTTCCTCTCTATATGCAGATTCTCTGGGTAAGAGAAGTGCTGGAAAAAACAGGGATGTGAAATAAATTTAGAAAAATCCAATCTGTTCTCAAGTCAGAGAGATCAGTTTTTAGGAGTAATTTGGGATTCGGTCTCCCAGAAGTGTTATCTACCCATCAGAAAGCTTTATTAATCCAGTGAAGAATTCAACAGCTTTTGATTCAGCGGTCAGTGACTCCGAGAGGCTCAGTGTTGGATCTAATGACAGTCTTTATTCCGGCCGTGGAATGGCCTCCGTATCACCTGAGAATTACAGCTTCAGATTCTAGGGACAGATGCCAACATTCCTTAGACTTTGTCGTCTCAAGCCCTAAATTCTCTGAGGTGGTGGATGGGTTTAGAGAATTTAGAGGGGGATACCTTGGAGAAAAAAAAAAAATATTACTTTCCCACTACTATAGATGCCAGCCCAACAGGATGGGGAGCCCATACAGAATGCTGCCTTCTGCTGGGACAGGGACACAGTCTCACACTTACAAGGAGCTGAGTGGTTCTGTTAGCATTGGTTTAGGGTCTCGCAGTTCTCAAGGGCAGGAATGTGAAGGTATACTCCGACATGGTATCCCACATCAACAGACAGACGTACTGGAGCTCTAGGGCTTTTGTCTTCCATTAGATATTCAGGATAGCGGAGAAATCTTTAATGGCTCTCAGCAGTCCATCTCAGAGAAATGGACAATGTACAGGCAGATTTTCTAAGTTGCCTCAGACTGTGTCAGGGAGAGTGGACTTCTATTGGATAACCTACAGATATGTTTCCTGAACAAGAAAAACACCTATCAAAAATACCTAAAAATATACATTTTATTACACCAAATCATTTTTTTTTATATAAAGCACTGATTTAGGAATAATGTCAGAAATATGTTAGAAATTACCTCAAATACTGTGTGGAAACACAGGCCTACTGCCCTAAAGAAAAAGGGGATAACAGGTGAGACCAGATATACTATACTGTAAGTTGCCGCCGACTGTGTCGGGGAAAGTGGACTTTTATCGGAGAGCTTCTCTTTAAGGTATACCAGAGATTGATTTGATCTTTTTTGATCCTGGAGCCAACAGGAGAATAGAGACCTCTTTCTTTCTTTCCCATGGAGAGCTACCAGCAGGAATAGATGCTTTTGCCCAGACTTGGAGCTAATGTCGTCTTTATCCCCCCCTTAAGCTTTTATCGAGTACTCAAGAAAATCCGAGAAGAGAAGGCCACAGTGTTAGTCATTGGCCCAGGAGAGTTTTTTTTTTTTTTTTTTTTTTTTTTTTTTATTTTTTGAGGCTTTTCAGGATGTCTATAGCTACCCCTTGGATCATGCTAGAGTCTAAAGATCTCGTGTCACAGTCCTCTTTTTCCATCAGGAATTTGTCATGAACCAGCGAGTGTGAACCCACTGTGCCATGATACCAACCTCCTGAGGGAGTTGTGTAAGTGAACCCCTCATTCTTCACTGTACACCTGATGGTGGGTATAGACTTTACCAAGGGGAACACCAGGTCACTACCTCTTGAGGAGGATTAGCACATGCGGCAGCTGGTCCAGGGGGGTACCAGAGGTGCAAATGTAGTCAGCAGGCCAAGTCATAACCAGGAGCAACATGGCAGGACCAAAGGATGAGGCAGAGGCGAAGACAAACAAGCAATAGGTCAGGGCAGGTGGCACAGATACAGGTCAGGCAATCCGGTTCGGCAACAGAAAAAGTGAAGGCAAGCAGACAGGGATCAAACAGGTAGCGGAATCCAGAAACACAAGCACGGGTCAGGTAAACAGGAACACAAGCAGAGATAACAGCAACCTTTGCAGAACACAAGGACCTTAACACTCAGGCATCTGGGAAAGGGGTCTGGACCACTAATATATGTACAGGGGGGGGCTAGGATTGGTCAGCATGGTCACATGTGCGAAACCCTTAAATCACAGGAAGTGATACACGCTGGCCCTAAGGAAGTGCTACAGGGAACAAGCTGAAAGCATGCTGGGCCCAGGAAAACATTGGCAGGTAGCAACCGCTATTACAGAAAATGGGATATTTTTAAAAGCATCCTAAGCTCTAATTGTGAGAGGTATATACCTTTTATGGGAATAAAAGGGTGAGGAACATGGGAAAAAAAAATTGTGGATAAATAAAAATTTAAAGGAAGCAATAAAGGACAAAAAGAAAGCATTTAAATCAACATGAGGGAAGAAAGGAAAGCATTGAAAAACTATAAGGAAACACATAGAATATGTGAAAGATAAATAAAAGCAGCCAAACTAGAAACAGAGTGAGTCATTGTCAAAGAGAGTAAGACTAACCCTAAAATGTTCATTAATTATATAAATGGTGAAAAGTATAAATCTAAGGCTACTTTCACACTAGCGTTCGTCGGTCCGCTCGTGAGCTCCGTTTGAAAGGGCTCACGAGCGGAGCAGAACGCTTCCGTCCAGCCCTGATGCAGTCTGAATGGATGCGGATCCGCTCAGACTGCATCAGTCTGGCGGCGTTCAGCCTCCGCACGGCCAGGCGGACAGCTGAACGCTGCTTGCAGCGTTCGGGTGTCCACCTGGCCGTGCGGAGGCGTGCGGATCCGTCCAGACTTACAATGTAAGTCAATGGGAACGGATCCGCTTGAAGATGACACCATATGGCTCAATCTTCAAGCGGATCCGTTCCCCATTGACTTTACATTGAAAGTCTGAACGGATCCGCTCAGGCATCTTGCGCACTTAGAAATTTTTCTAAGTTATTAATGCAGACGGATCCGTACTGAACGGAGCCTCCGCCTGCATTAATATGATCGGATCCGTTCAGAACGGATCCGATCAAGCGCAAGTGTGAAAGTAGCCTCAGTCTGGCGGCGTTCAGCCTCCGCTCCGCTCGCCTCCGCACGGACAGGCGGACAGCTGAACGCTGCTTGCAGCGTTCGGGTGTCCGCCTGGCCGTGCGGAGGCGTGCGGATCCGTTCAGACTTACAATGTAAGTCAATAGGGACGGATCCGTTTGAAGATGCCACAATATGGCTCAATCTTCAAGCGGATCCGTCCCCCATTGACTTTACATTGAAAGTCTGGATGGATCCGTACGAGGCTATTTTCACACTTAGCTTTTATATGCTAATATAATGCAGACGGATCCGTTCTGAACGGAGCCTCCGTCTGCATTATTATGATCGGATCCGTTCAGAACGGATCCGATCGAACGCTACTGTGAAAGTAGCCTAAAGATGTCAGCCCTTTACAGAGTGATGAGGGGGGAGTTGTAGACAGCAATGGGGAGAAAGCAAAGCTATTAAATATATTTTTTTTCCCCCACTGAGGAAAATAAACTCAGATGAAATGCAGAATGTAAAAGTAAATTCCCATTAAAAGTGCCCTGTCTGACCCAGGAAGAAGTACAGCAGCATCTTAAAAAGATTAAAATGGATAAATCGCCGGGACCAGATGGCTTACACCCCTGTATCCTTAGAGAATAAAGTCATAGACAGACCCTTATTTCTGTTATTTAAGAACTCTATATTGACAGGGAGTGTTCCACAGGATTGTTGCTTAGAAAATGTGGTGGTAATATTCAAAATGGGTCCAAAAACAGAGCCCAGAAACCATAGGCCGGTAAGTTTAATATCTGTCGTGGGTAAACTGTTTGAAGGTTTTCTAAGAGATGCTATCTTGGAGTACCTCAATGAAAATAAGCAAATAACACCATATCAGCATGGCTTCATGAGGGATCGGTCATGTAAAACTAATTTAATCAGTTTCTATGAGGAGGTAAGTTCTAGACTTAACTGCGGCGAATCAATGGATGTCGTGTATCTGGACTTCTCCAAAGCATTTGACACTGTACCACATAAAAGGTTAGTATATAAAATGAGAATGCTCGGACTGGGAGAAAACGTCTGTATGTGGGTAAGTAACTGGCTGAGGGATAGAAAGCAGAGGGTGGTTATTAACGGTACACACTCAGATTGGGTCACTGTCACTAGTAGAGTACCTCAGGGGTCAGTATTGGAGGGGTCACTAGTGGGGTACCTCAGGGGTCGGTATTGGAGGGGTCACTAGTGGGGGTACCACAGAGGTCGGTATTGGAGGGGTCACTAGTGGGGTACCACAGAGGTCAGTATTAAAGGGGTCACTAGTGGGGTACCAGAGGTCAGTATTTGGCCTCTTTAAATTTATTTATTAATGATCTTGTAGAAGGCATGCACAGTAAAATATTAATTGTTGCAGATGACACTAAATAGATACACTACAGAGGACAGTATACTGTGTATATACTACAGAGGACAGTATACTGTATATACTACAGAGGACAGTATACTGTATATATACTACAGAGGACAGTATACTGTATATATACTACAGAGGACAGTATACTGTGTATATACTACAGAGGACAGTATACTGTGTATATACTACAGAGGACAGTATACTGTGTATATACTACAGAGGTTTAACACTGGTAAATGTAAGGTTATGCACATGGGAAGGAATAATGCTCGCAGTAGCATCGCAGCCTTCTCTCAGCTTTCCCTAGGCCAGTGATGACACGTTTATAGGTCACATGACCTATGAGCAGCTCGGCCCCATAGAAGTGGGTGGGGCTGAGGACGATATGTTCGGCACTGTGCTTGGTTAACTGTCAGAAGGCTGCAAGACTCACAGGAGCTCTGGTGCCTTCTCAAACATCTGATCATTGGGTCCAGGCTGTCGGGCCCCCACCGATCAGATACTGATGACCTAGCCTGAGAATAGATATAATGTATACAGAGCAGCACAAAGGTACCTTTCAACTTGGAAACTCAGGAATGCATCAGCCAGTCCAAATCCCCTGACCCTTGGGGGTTACAGCGATGAACAGTACAAAAAATGTGATGGCAGCATCTCCAATCCAATAAGGCTTTATTCACACACGGTGCATGAAACAGTACACGGTCCAGATACAGCAACGTTTTGGCTACATAGCCTTTGTGCTGGCATCGGTGAAAACACTGATGCCGGCGCATTAACCCTTGATGTGAAATTGGCAGCGCTGACCCACGGCACGTGCGATGTCCTGCGGGGATCAGAGGAGCCATCGGGTCCCCGTGCTGCTGTGAATGGGACCCAATGGCCGCGAAGGCAGCTCGATGCCTTCCGTCACAGCCTGTAAGATCCAGCCCCCTGCTTTACACTGTGTAATACACTTACAGCCAATGCTTTACAATACAGAAGTATTGTAAAGGGGATCAGACCCCCAAAAGTTGAAGTCCCAGAGTGGGACAAAAAATAAAGTAAAAAAAAATAAAATTGTTTTACAAAAAAAAAAAAATTGTAGTTTCAAGTAAAAAAAAAAAAAAAAAGCCCGTCCATCCCAGACATAATTCAAATATATTTATGCAATACTGGGCAAAGACGAACATGCCCATTGTCATAGGTTGGAGATCGGGTGCCAGGGAAGATAGATATACATATCTCCCCACAGAAACTAAATAACGGTACCATGCTTGGACATCTCCCTGTGACCTTCTGGTCTGGAGCTATGAACCCTAAAGGTTTTTGTGGGTCATTGAGCTGCCAGGATCAGCGGGGGGGGGGGGGGGGGGCCGTCCCAGAGGCAGGAAGAGGAGGGGTCGGCTACAGTTTAAAAGGCTTGTGCCAGCAAGCGGGCGTTTCTTTTCTCTGAAGGAGGGTCACATCGTGCCATGTGTTTAGAGGGACCTGCAACCTGCTGACATCACTGCCCTCCATGTGAATACAGCTAAGAACTCATCACAACCCAAAGGACTCATCCATCTGGTAAACTGACTTTTGTTCTGCTTAACCCTGTTTGTACCATACCACCTGTATTTGTAATCTCAGACCACTGTATATATTCCTTGTGTGTATAGTGTAATTTCTAGTGAGCCGTTAAGGAGATTAAATATATAATTTAATCTTGTGCTGACTGGTATCTCGATCACGAATCCCCACGTCCGTGTTTCGGCCTAGTAATACGTTACCGCGGGTTGGTTTCTTACCCTATATAATCTCGTTAGCGGACCAGGCTTATATCAAACAAGAAACTGGTGGCAGTCTTTCCGGGATGCGAACGCGCTGTTTCACTGAGGCAGTGAAAAGGCTCTCTCAGCTTGTTGCATCTCTGTGCCCGTGTGGACAGGAGGAGTCTGTGAACACTGTACCAAGACTGACCTTACCCGCTCCTCCAGGAGGGCGTAACAGTCGCACCTTGGTAACCAGTGACCATACCGTATCCCGTGAGCTCGACGTAGTTGGCGTCAGTCGGGGCACGAGGTGTACGGTATTCGTCACAGTTGACATATTAGGTATCGCCGTGTCCGTATCGACCGGCTCTATAAAAATATCACATGACCTAACCCCTCAGGTGAACACCGTAAAAAAATAAAAATAAATTAAAACTATGGCTCTCAGAATATGGAGACACTAAAACATGATTTTTTCTAGTTTAAAAAATGCTGTTATTGTGTAAAACTTAAATCAAAAAAAGTATACATATTAGGTATCCGCGTCCGTAAGAACAAAAAGTGTAATACCAAGCGATCCAAAATTCATATGCACCCTAAAATAGTACCAATCAAACCGTCATCTCATACCGCAAAAACTGAGACCCTACCTAAGACAATCGCCCATAAAATAAAAAAACTATGACTCTCAGAATATGCAGACACTAAAACATAATTTATTTCAAAAATGCTTTATTTCAGTATGTAAAACTGAAACAAACAACCAAAAGAAGTATACATATTTGGTATTGTCGCGTCCGTAACAACCTTCTCTATAAAAATACCACATGATCTAACCTGTCAGATGAACATTGTAAATAAAAAATAAAAACTGTGCCAAAACAGCTATTTTTTGTTACCTCGCCTCCCAAAAAGTGTAATTATAGAGCAACCAAAAAAATCATATGTACACTAAACTAGTACCAACAAAACTGCCACCTTATCCCTTAGTTTCCAAAACGGGGTCTTTTTTTGGAGTTTCTACTCTAGGGGTGCATCAGGGGGTCTTCAAATGTGACATGGCAGCTTAAAATTATCCCAGTGAAATCTGCCTTCCAAAAACCATATGGCGTTCCTTTTCTTCTGTGCCCTGCCGTGTGCCCGTACCGCAGTTTACGACCACATATGGGGTGTTTCTGTAAACTACAGAATCAGGGCAATAAATATTGAGTTTTGTTTGGCGGTTAACCCTTGCTTTGTTAGCAGAAAAAAATGTGAATAAAATGGAAAATCTGCCAAAAAAGTGAAGCTCTGAAATTTCATCTTCATTTTCCATGAATTCTTGTGGAACACTTAACGGGTTAAGAAAGTTTGTAAAATCAGTTTTGAATACCTTTAGGGGTGTAGTTTCTAAAATGGGGTCATTTTTGGGTGGTTTATATTATGTAAGCCTCACAAAGTGCCTTCAGACCTGAACTGTTACTTAAAAAGTGGGTTTTGGAAGTTTTCTGAAAAATTTCAAGATTTGCTACTAAACTTCTAAGCCTTGTAACGTCCCCAAAAAATAAAATGTCATTCACAAAATGATCCAAACATGAAGTAGACATATGGGAAATGTAAAGTAATAAATATTTTTGGAGGTATTACTATGTATTATAGAAGTAGAGAAATTGAAATTGGCTAATTTTTCAAATTTTGGGGTAAATTTGGTATTTTATTTTTTTTATAAATTAAAAATGTTTCTTTTTAACTCAATTTACCACTGCAATGAAGTACAATATGTGACGAGAAAACAATCTCAGAACGGCCTGGATAAGCAAAAGCGTTTTACAGTTATTACCACATAAAGTGACACATGTCGGACTTGCAAAAAATGGCCTGGGCAGGAAGGTGAAAACTGGCCCGGGGTAGAAAGGGTTAAGGTCCAGGCCTCAGCATTGACAGTTCTAAATGAATTTTGCAGAACATCCATGGATAAAGAAGTTTATTAGAGTAGTAACTAGGCTTGTACCACCCTGGGACCTTAGCCTTGTCCGCCCTTACCTCGGACCCCTTTTAGCCTATCCAGGAGATTTCTATGATGATGCTTTACTTATGTTGACCTAGAAGGGTCATTAGGATTGTGGGGTCTCCCCCCTTCAGGATTTGGGACCCATTCAGCTAGGTTGGTAGAGAGGAGTTTTGCTTCTACAGATTTGTTATGTGTCTGCATGGAGTTCTCCGCATACTCTTCATAGGTTACAGACTCTACCTGCCTTGTCGTGAAGGTCTTGCCTTTGGAAGGAAAGTTCTTCAGGCGGTTCCCCTGCCCTCATTTTATCTTCTTCTTGTCTGCTCTCCATGGGTGCTGTCATCAGGCGAAAATTTAGATGACACTTACTGGTAATCTGTTTTCCTAGAGTCTATGACCGCACCCGCGTTATTCCCATCCTGAAGTTTGAATTTAAAAAAAAAAAAAATAGAGGAGGAAAGCTGGATAATTATCGATAAATTAATAGGAGGGTTCCTTAATCTTGGAAAAGGACTGACGATAGAGAGGGCGTTCCCTGTTTTAAGCAATTCTGTTTCCTGTCTAGAAAGAGGAGGTCTCTCTATGGGTGCTGCCATTATCTCATGGAAAACACAATACTGGTAAGTGTAATCTACATTTTCCAGACTATAAGACGCACCCTTGGTTTAGACAACGGAAAATTAGAAAGAAAAAAATATATATTTAGTGAAGTGGAGGGGTCAAGGTCAGAACTTACATACACGGCACTGCTGCATGCACCCCATGACTAATACAGCACACACAGCACTGCTACATATACATCTCTCACACTATTATGTTTCTCTTCACTTAAATCACAGTATTCACTTCCTGGTTCTGGCCCCTCCCACTCATGACATCATCAAGATCCTTCAGCATCTAGTGATCAGAATGGTGTGGAGGCAGACCTCTCTCACCGATCCAGCAGAGCTCTGCCTGATCATAAGCAGTCGTGATCATCCAACCACATGGTGGCAGTATTTCAGTTACAAACTGACACAGGATCAGACATCGCTGGGTTAATATGTATAATATACAGAGATCTACTGACTGGCTATTGTAAGGAAGAGACCACACAGCAAATGTGACTGAGCTGCCATACCAGGTCCAGCCATTACACAATATATGGCGCTATGCTTGGAATACTATTAAGAGGCCACAGCGCTTGTCCATGTTTCTTTTCAATCTATTTTTAAAAGGGTTTTCTAGGCTCCTGAGGCCTCCTTCACACGACCGCGTGGCTTTTTCAGTATTTTGCAGTCCGCAAAAAATATGGATGACATCCGCGTGCATTCCGTTTTTTTTTTGGGGAACGGAACATCTGGCCTTAATAGAACAGTACTAGCCTTGTCTGTTATGTGGACAATAATAGGACATGTTCTATCTTTGAACGGAAATATGGAAACGGAAGGCAGACGGAGTACCTTCCTTTTTTTGCGGATCCTTTGAAATGAATGGTTCCGTATACGGAACGCAAAAAACGGAACGGAAATAGGAAAAAAAAACGTTTTTGTGCAGGAGACCTGATACTGAGAATGATCCGCAGGATCGGTCGTTAACCTATTTGCGCATTTTCACATACATATACGCGGGGGAATGCGGTCTCTTGCTGCAACCCCAAGTGCATGTACAGGATCGGGCGAGTGCAGGAGTTGCGCCCACCCGATCAGCAGCCCGGGCCCAGCTGTTACTGACAGCCGTCATAGTTGAAACTGGATTAACCCTTCACATGCCATGGTCAGCCATGTTACGTGCAGGGTTTACAGAGGGAGCAGGTCTCCCTCTGACTCCATCGCCCCACCCAGCTCTGCCGTGACAGGGGGCTGATGGTTGCTATGGCAGCCCCGATCCCTTACACAGACATTGGCGCCTGCCAGCTACAGAAGTACAATACACCATGTACTGTACTGCATTGAAACAGAGATCAAACCCTGAAAAGAAGAAGTCCCACAGTGGGACAAAAATAAAAAGTCAAAAAAGGGTTTTGAAATAATAAAAAAATAAAGTTTTAAGTAAAAAAAAAAGCCTGTTCACCTCATAAAATTATGCACAATAAAAAACACACATAATAAGTATTGCTGCGTCCGTAACAACCAGCCTTATTAAAAAGTCACATGCTCTGCCCTGGCAGGTCAATGACGTAAAAACTGTGCCAAAATAGTCTTTTTTTTTATTTTGGCACCTTGCCTCATGAAAAGCGTAATAGCAATCGATCAAAAAGTCATATGCAGCCAAAAATGGTACCAATGAAATCACCACATCCTGCAAAAAACGAACCCCATCCCCCACATAAGACAATCGCTATTAAGATAAATGGCTTTCAGAAAAAGGCAACTCGAAAACAGGATTTTTTCTTTTCAAAAAGGTTTTTACTGTGTAAAACTAGACAAAAAAGAAAAAACACATATTGGGTATCACCGCATCTGTAAATCTGTAAAAATGTCACATGATTTACCCCTTCAGATAAACGCTGTTAGAAAAAAATAAAACTGTGCCAAAATGGCCACCTTGCCCCAAAAAAGTGTAATATTGAATGATCAAAAAATCATATGTACCAAAATACCAATAAAAACGTCAGCTCTTCCTGCAAAAACCGAGCCCCTGCCCAAGACGATCGTCAGAAAAGTAAAAGAAATGTAGCGTTCCGAAAATGAAGACACAAAAACATGATTTATGTTTTCAAAAATGCTTTAGGGGTGCATCGGGGGGGGGGGGGGGGGGGTTAAAATGCAACATGGCAATTTAAAATTATCCCATTGAAATCTGCCATCCAAAATCCATGTGGCGCTCCTTCACTTCTGGGCCCTGCCATGTGCCCATATAGCAGTTTACAAACACATATGAGGGGTTTCTGTAAACTGCAGCATCAGGGTAATAAATATTTTGTAATTCAGTAGATTCCAGGATTCTCAGGGTTAGGCCTCTTTAACACGACCGTGTTTTTTTTTCCGTTTATGGGCCGTTTTAAGTCAATGAGTCTGCAAAAAAACGGAACACATACAGAAATGCCTCCGTATGTCCTCTGTATCAGTTCCGTTTTTGCAGAACCATCTATTGAAAATTTTATGCCCAGCCCAATTTTTTCTATGTAAATACTGTATATGCCATACGGAAAAACGGAAACAAAAATTGGAACAATGGATCCGTAAAAAACGGACCGCAAAACACTGAAAAAGCCATACGGTCGTGTGAAAGAGGCCTTAGGCTTCATGCACACAGCCAATTTATGGTCCCCAATGCACGGGCCCCATCCGTGTGGCAGCTGCAACGGATCCAGACCCATTCAACATAAATATATCCCTGATACTTCTGCACTTCAGAGGCACAAGCCCTATGCTCGGCAGTTGGTCCCACCTGATTACCTGAGAGGATTGCAGTTTCTACGGTTGAACAACTGCATAGCAGCCTGAGATCTCCATGTACGATGGGCAGCGTCAGGCGGGGAGGTGTAAAGATACCACCGTGGGAGCAGGAAGAGCAGGCTCTAGTAAGGATTGTACCTCAGCTTTAAAGGGAATCTGTCACCACTAGCGCACGCCAATGAGTCCTCATATTCATGAGCTCACAGCTCTCCCCGCCCCCTGCCTCTGATTGACAGCAGGTGGGCGGGGACAGCCCGGGGCTCATGAATATCAGGACTCCTTAGAACGCACTGGGGCTGTTTAGCACGAGATTGTAGCTGAGTCAGTTAAAGAACGTGACCCGGCATTTTGCTAAGGGGGTCTGTCACTGGTTCATGTTGCCCTTAGGACACAATAAAACTGGTGACAGATTTCCTTTAAGACATGACCACAAGGAGGTGCTGGAACTACTCAACTCAGACCCCTCAGAAGGTGCCAAATGTCTCTGGGAATAAGCAGACCTACCGTGCACACTTACAGTCTATTCTGAAATGGATCACAGTTGGGGATTTCAGTATGTGCGCGAATGGGGCTGACGCTCCGAAGATCTTGGCTTCTAGATACTGATGTAAGGCAGAAACTGCCCTCCAATCTATGGAATAGATTTTTTCAGATGTCTGTGACTATAGCCTAAGGGCCCTCTTACATTAGGCGATGATGGAACAATTTTCGGTAACAAATTATTGTACAATGTAACGGTGCCGCCTCCCGGTGTAAACCGATAGGCCGCAAAGTGAATGGTGGATGAATGATCGTAATGATCCTGCATGCAGGACTTTTCTCTCTGCTATTTTTAATGAATAGAACCTCCAACGCAGATGTGAACATGCCCTTAAAAACATCATGGTGCGCATCCACAGGCACCTAAAATATCCACATACGTGTTTTGAGACCCTTTGCCTCCTGTAAGGGCCCACAGAGAAGCAAAAGGCGCTTAAAACGCATAAGCGGATATGTTATGTACATGTGGATGCGTGCCGTGTTGTTTCTAACATGTCCCGAAATAAAGCTGGATTTTTCCAGTGCTGGAATTAGATTTTTTTTCTTCCAATTACTACCCAGAAGCCAAAGCCGGCCTGGTAACTTCCTCCGGACGACCGCGGTCCCTGACGGTCTATATGGCGACTTCTTTCCTATACCTCTGAGGGATACAGTGATTCGGAGTTTATATAAAGATCTTTGCTAGTAAAAGTGAAAGGACCAGGCTGGCAGGGGATAAAGGACAAATCCATAAACAAATGTATTAGGCGTAAACAAAATGAACACAAAACCAAAAACCACAATAAAATTCAAACTGCCATGATGTAATCAAAGCAGGGCATACGCCGCGAAGGGTGACCGACACCCCAGAACGTGTGATGGAGTACGATGAGGGAGGAAATATCCCCACAATAACCGGGGGGAGGGCACGCGTATCGCCTCACTCCGTGGTTTCCTTCTATGAAGGTATTTAAGGGGGTGACGTACGGACTGTATCACAGCGATGTTTGCCTTTTTAGGGTCTCTTTCACGCACTGCAGATTTTGCTGCAGAAATTTTCGCAACTGAAAATACTCTCCATTACGGGGCGGCAAAAAAATGGACTTCTGCGAGCCGCATTCTGACGAACGGAACGGATTTTAAGTCACGGAAAATTGTTTATCAAAATCTGCAGTATGTGAAGGCGCGCTCACCAGCGGTGTCATAGAGTGAATGGGGGAACAAGGGCCCCGTTCTCGTGATCAGCAGGGGCCCAGGGGTGACCCTCCCCTATCTAATCCTATCCTGCGGGGGCAGCCGCGCTGGTGTCGCTGCTGCAGTCTAAACTGATTTTTTATGCGGCTTATTCATGGAGCTTCAGTATGGATTCAGCCACAAATACGCAATGTGTGAACTTGACCTGACGGGGCCTCCACGGACATGCACTCTGCTGCACCTGCAGTGTCACAGCGTAACGCCAGCTGCGGCAACACATAAATCACCCGCTGCCGCCAGAGACAGCACTAGGGGTATATCCCTGTTCACACACAGCTCTACACTGCGCCCTAAGCCTGCATCTCTGTAATGAGCTGTAAAAGTTCTAATAAAAGACTAAAATGACTACAAGGTGACAAATCTCCCTGACATAAGGCCCAGGGTGAGGGTTAAGACTCCACGTTTGTATTTCATACTGCCATTTTACATTAATGAACTGTGAGCTTCTTGTGGAAAGTTACTGTAACTTCAAGGTCACTCCTTGCCTCCACCAACGCTTGTTAGAAAGGAATCTTAACAAGCGTCAGGAGCACTAGTATGTGGCTAGCACCCACAGTTGAGATTAAGGAGACGTTCTAGGCATTTAGCCAAAAAGATGCTTATTTCAGATTGTGTTTTTAATGAGTTAATGACGTAAATGTTTGATTACGTCTTCAGTTGGAAATGATCCAGAAAATCACTTTATTAACCTCTGCTTTCTTTAATAAAGTTTAGAAACTCTTGAAACACAGCTTCCATAACTTCTAATTCAGTGTCCACCGCTCTTCCGACATTGGGTTTTTTGCCCTAACTGGCGCCCAACACGTGGGGCACGACTGAGTCCTTCCTGCTGAGACCCCCGACGTCTGGACGTGCCACACAGGGACAAAGAGACAAAAATCAGCACTGAGGTAAGAGCTTTTCTTACAAGTAGTCTGTACCTCCCTGTCTGGCATTTGTCTTGTTCGAGGGTCCGGCAGAGTATAAGGTAACGTTACAGTCGTCCTTTATGGTTAAGAATCTGTGACCCTGATAAAGGGCTAGCAGATAACCAGCCAGGATTTTAGCTGGGAATTGCTTGGGATTGTTCTGGGAGTAACTGTCTATGTATCTGTCATTGTTTATTGTGTGTGTAGAATCTGGCAGGAAGCTAGGGGAAGGGGACTGAAGCCCAGGGAAGGGGCCTGAAGCCCGGGGAAGGGGCCTGAAGCCCGGGGAAGGGGCCTGAAGCCCAGGGAAAATAGACATCTAGGTTCTCCCTAGTAAGCACAGATTCAGGAATAGACAATGGGTAATCAGAACAACCTTCCCGAAGAGTATGAGACAGGTAAACAACTGGTAGGAAAAACAGGTGGCAAAGATGCGTTAAAGTTGACAGTGTTGGAAAAAGCAGGTATGAAACATGGAAACCTCGATTTAGAGGTTTGGTAAAGGTTCAAGCACACCCACAGTGGGTGGATTAAGGATCATGCATGTGAAGATGTAGTTAACATCTGGATTAATGTAGCAAGAGAGGTAGAAACCGAAGGTTTCTCCAAAGCATTTGACACTGTACCACATAAAAGGTTAGTATATAAAATGGCAATGCTCGGACTGGGAGAAAACGTCTGTATGTGGGTAAGTAACTGGCTGAGTAATAGAAAACAGAGGGTGGGTATTAACGGTACACACTCAGATTGGGTCACTGTCACTAGTGGAGTACCTCAGGGGTCAGTACTGGAGGGGTCACTGTCACTAGTGGGGTACCTCAGGGGTCAGTATTGGAGGGTTCACTGTCACTAGTGGGGTACCTCAGGGGTCAGTATTGGGCCCTATTCTCTTCAATATATTTATTAATGATCTTGTAGAAGGCTTGCATAGTAAAATATAAATTTTCGCAGATGGCACTAAACTGTGTAAAGTAATTAACACTGAAGAGGACAGTATACTGTATATACACTACAGAGGACAGTATACTGTATATACACTACAGAGGACAGTATACTGTATATACACTACAGAGGACAGTATACTGTCCTATATATATATATATATATATATATATATAACTGTATACACTATACAAAAAATGTAATGACAAACGCAGTGGTTCTGTATGGCTTACAAATGTTTGGTATGTCCACTACAATTAAGGAACATTGTTTATGCTGTATTTTATTGTCAATAAAAAAGTTTTCTTAGAAATATTGGTTTGTAGTGTTGATTTACAGTTGGACCATTAAAAACTAGCAGATCCAAATGTACAGGGTTCATTTTAGGACATTGTCAGATATCATAGTCAAGTATCAGAATAATGTAAGGCAAAATCCTATCTCTGACACCGGACTTTCTTCACAGGTCAGGGTCAGTCAGAATGAGTTATAGATGGACTTCTTTGCGAGAGCTCATAGAACTATAAAAGAGCCTATAGCTCAGAGTTAAGATTGCTGCATTGCAAACCAAAGGTTTTTTAGTTCAAGACCCAATAGAAACCTTAATAACAAAAATATATTTTTAAACCCAAGCTAGGAGACAAATTGAAATGATGTTTGACTTTGTCTGACTACTCGCTGGTCAGATTCAAAAAGAATTTGTGTATTTTTATGGAAAATCACATCGCTAGAGAAGATCCATGATCCTTTCAGGCTGAGCCTATAAGGCAATGATAAGGTTTCTGTGTATAAGTCTAATAGCGTTCAAGACCCGATACAAACCTAAAAAAATAACATACACACATATATATTAGATCCATAAAAAGTCAGGCAGCAGTCCTTTGGAAGTTGAGAAGAAGGGTGCCGACGGTAATCCCTCGATTCAGGATGATGACTAAACAATAAAAGTCCGCAGCACTCCTTGCTGCGCATTAGGTATTGGGAGACGCGCTGAATGCAGCGTGAATCACTGCGACTTGGGAAGGGAGTTTTGTCCTCCTTGTTCGATACATAAAATACAGCTTTAATCTCCCAGCAAGAAGTGCTGCGGACTTTTGTTATATATATATATAAATTTATTTTTATTTTTTTAAACCCTAGCTAGGAGACCAATTAAAATGATGTTTGACTTTGATGTCTGACTTTCCTCTTTGGTCAGCGTCAGATTCAAAATTATTTAAAGAGTTCCTGTGTATTTGTCTGCTGTATCACATAGTGAAAGAAAATCCATAACTACTCCGAGTTCAGCCTATACCTTAATGGTAAGGCTTCTGGCTTAGGGCTCTTTCACACCTGCGTTCTTTTCTTCCGGCATAGAGTTCCGTCGTCGGGGCTCTATGCCGGAAGAATACGGATCAGGATTATCCTAATGCATTCTGAATGGACAGTCCGTCCGTTCAGGATGCATCAGGATGTCTTCCGTTCCGGAACGGAACGTTTTTTGGCCGCAGCAAATAGCGCAGCATGCTGCGCTTTTTGCTCCGGCCAAAAATCCGGAACACTTGCCGCAAGGCTGGATCCGGAATTAATGCCCATTGAAAGGCATTGATCCGGATCTGGCCTTAAGCTAAACGTCGTTTCGGCGCATTGCCGGATGCGATGTTTAGCTTTTTCTCAATGGTTACCATGGCTGCCGGGACGCTAAAGTCCTGGCAGCCATGGTAAAGTGTAACGGGGAGCGGGGGAGCAGCATACTTACCGTCCGTGCGGCTCCCGGGGCGCTCCAGAGTGACGTTAGGGCGCCCCAAGCGCATGGATGACGTGATCGCATGGATCACATGATCCATGCGCATGGGGCGCTCTGACGTCATTCTGGAGCGCCCCGGGAGCCGCACGGACGGTAAGTATGCCGCTCCCCACTACTACTATGGCAACCAGGACTTTAATAGCGTCCTGGCTGCCATAGTAACACTGAAAGCATTTTGAAGACGGATCCGTCTTCAAATGCTTTCAGTACACTTGCGTTTTTCCGGATCCGGCGTGTAATTCCGGCAAGTGGAGTACACGCCGGATCCGGACAACGTAAGTGTGAAAGAGGCCTTACAAACACCAGTCTTTAGGTTCAAGACCCAATAGAAACCTTGAAAAAATGTATTTTGTTAACCCTAGCTAGGAGACAAATGCAAATTATGTTTGACTTTGATGTGTGACTTTTCTCACCCATCAGTGTCAAAGGAGTTTCATATATAATGTATATGTGCTGCTAAATCACATAGCAATAAAAAAAAAACATGAAGTAAACCCACTTTGTACCTCTATTGTATCCTTAAAGGGGTTGTCTCACTTCAGTAAGTCACATTTATCATGTAGAGAAAGTTAATATAAGGCACTTACTAATGTATTGTGATTGTCCATATTGCTTCCTTTGCTGGCTGGATTCATTTTTCTATCACATACACGGCTCGTTTCCATGGTTAAAGACCACCCTGCAATCCATCTGTGGTGGTCGTGCTTGCACACTAGGAAAAAGCATCAGCCTCTCTGGTGGCCGGGTCCATGGGAGCGTACATACACTAGTGCTTTTTCCTATAATGTGCAAGCAAGACCATCACTGATGGATTTCAGGGTTGTCTGTAACCATGGAAACGAGCAGTGTATAACATAAGGGAAAAAAGAATCCAGCCAACAAAGGTAGCAATATGGATAACGGAACGCCTGCCCCCCCCCCCCCCTTCCCGACTGGGCACCTTCCGCTGACGGATGCTCCTAGTGCTTCCAGAGGGCTCCAAGCACTCCACCGGACACCATAACCACCACAGACCCCACAAACCGCCGCAGCTTGGTTAGGGTCTCGCCGTCCTCCACCCACGCTGGACCCAAGACCGGGCTTTAGCTTTCAGTGGGTGAACCTCTCCTAAATCCATAGAGCAGGAACAAGCTCTTACAAGAGCTTATACTCAGGGGAGTATTGTGCTATAGCAATCCGCAAGAGTGTAGTTATCCCATTCCCCAAACATGGGCCAAGACTTCATGAAGGTATAAAGCAGGACTCCTTTATTGATGGCCACAGCTCGGCCTTTTATGCACGTCCTCCAGAAAGGGCTACTCCCCTGGGGACCTGATGGAGGACAGGCACACTAAATACAGTGACCAATCAATATACAGTACGATATAACACACTCCCATATAAACAGTAAAATCCCTCCTCTCTATCCTGGAGATGATTGGATTAAGGGGCCGGACATAGTTCCATGCGGTCGATGACCAAGCCCCGCTGGGCGTTCGTCAATTTAAAAAGGCCCATTGTGTTTGTTAAATGTATCACAAGCAATGCCCATGGAGCTTGTTAATTGCGTCACAGGCAATGTCCCTTGTGCTTGTTAATTGCGTCACAGGGCAAGAGGCTGGCAAGCAGACCTCTCCAACTCCCAGTGATGAAGGTGCTTTCGTCACAGATAATAACAATACATTAGTAAGTGACTTGTATTCACTTTCTCTACATGATAAATGCCACTTACTGAAGTGAGAGGACCCCTTTAAGTAAGCAAACCCCTGTTGCACCCTAAAGTGAGCTCCCTATTGCACCGTAAAGTAAATGAACCCTTTATTGCGCTCTAAATGTAGTAAACACCTATTGCAACCTAAAGGAAGCGAATCCCTTATTGCCCAGTAAAGTAGGTGAACTTCCAATGCTCTATAAAAGAAGTGAATCGCTTATTGCATTATAAAGGAAGTGAAGCCGCTAATGCAATTTAACGTAAGTAAACCCACTTTGCGCTCAAGTATTTATTTTAATGCTAAATCACACAGTTCAAAAAGTAAATCCATATCTCATCGTGAATTTGACCCTGACCTGTGAAGAAAGTCAGACATCAAAGTCAAACTCCGATATCGGGGTCCGATAGTATTTCGCCTCACACTGATATTACGATATCTGACCAGGTCCTAAAATAAACACTGTACGAGTGAGAAAAAAGACTATTGAATGTTATTTTCTCATCTAATTTGTGTGCTGGTAGGTGAGCTGAGGGATGTGATATCTGGCCTCTAGAATATAGGCCCTTGTAGATAGAAATAAGATTCTATGGTTCCAAGATAACGTGCGCTGATCTATAACAGACAGAGGGACCATGTCCTTTATTGCATTACGTCTAGCATATACATAGAGAAAACTTAGGCTACTTTCACACTAGCGTTCGGGGCTCCGCTTGTGAGTTCCGTTTAAAGGCTCTCACAAGCGGCCCGAACGCATCCGTCCAGCCCTAATGCATTCTGAGTGGATGCGGATCCGCTCAGAACGCATCAGTCTGGCAGCGTTTGGCCTCCGCTCAGCAGGCGGACACAGTGTTCGGGTGTCCGCCTGGCCGTGCGGAGGCAAACAGATCCATCCAGACTTAAAACATAAGTCAATGGGGACGGATCCGTTTGAAGTTGACACAATATGGCTCAATTTTCAAACGGATCCGTCCCCCATTGACTTTCAATGTAAAGTCTGGACGGATCCGTCTGAAGCTACTTTCACACTTAGAATTTTTTCTACAATATAATGCAGACGGATCCGTTCTGAACGGATCCCATCGTCTGCATTATATGAGCGGATCTGTCTGGGTAGCCTTAAGCTACTTTCACACTAGCGTTCGTCGGTCCGCTCGTGAGCTCCGTTTGAAGGGGCTCACGAGCGGACCCGAACGCCTCCGTCCAGCCCTGATGCAGTCTGAATGGAGCGGATCCGCTCAGACTGCATCAGTCTGGCGGCGTTCAGCCTCCGCTCCGCTCGCCTCCGCACGGACAGGCGGACAGCTGAACGCTGCTTGCAGCGTTCGGGTGTCCGCCTGGCCGTGCGGAGGCGTGCGGATCCGTTCAGACTTACAATGTAAGTCAATGGGAACGGATCCGCTTGAAGATGTCACCATATGGCTCAATCTTCAAGCGGATCCGTCCCCCATTGACTTTACATTGAAAGTCTGGACGGATCCGCGCAGGCTACTTGCGCACTTGCAAATTTTTTTAAAGTTATTAATGCAGACGGATCCGTACTGAACGGAGCCTCCGTCTGCATTAATATGATCGGATCCGTTCAGAACGGATCCGATCAAGCGCAAGTGTGAAAGTAGCCTTAGAAGTCAGGGTGTATAAACCTGCACAAAGCCCAGCATCCATATCTAATGAAGGGGGAACTTTCACAGCTTTTTTACTTCTGGAACATACTCCTCATACTCCGACTCTGGAGATACTGTAGGTGGTACTCTACTTGGTTCTTCAGAATCATAGTAATTCAAGTTCTGTACTTGCAAGAGCCATCAACAACTGTTAGAGACGGATCTATACAGAGTGTGGCTTCTCTATACAAGCAATATATATGCTGTATATCAGTCAGCACTTGTTAAACGCTACTCTGAAAGTTAGACGGCACGCTACAAGACACACTTCTTCATAGTGTTTACATGTGAGAGACATTATTGTTTGGTAACAAGTGCTGTAAACTCATGCAGCTAATTAATTAGACTAATGATGATAGCGCTGCAATACTCTGCAGTGCTGTACACAGAGTATCACACATTTGTCCATGGCACTCTTGGGGTTTGCAGGTGCTGTACTACAACACCATAGATGAAAAGTTGACATCTAGGGATGAGCGAATCGACTTCGGATGATTCATCGGAAGTGGATTCGTAGAATACTTTGTTGTAATACTATGAGGAGCGGGAGCATAAGCTATTCCCTAGGCAGCAGAAGGACCAGGTCCTTTATCCTGTGGGATCCAGTCTTTGTATATATTATAAGCCATTTCCTAGGCAGCAGAAGGACCAGGTCCTTTATCCTGTGGGATCCAGTCTTTGTATATATTATAAGCCATTTCCTAGGCAGCAGAAGGACCCAGGTCAGTTATCCTGTGGGATCCAATCTTTTTATGTAGCATAAACTAATTTCATAGTCAACAGATGGACCAGGTCCTTTTGCTGGCTAGGATTTAGCAATCTCACATAGAGCAGGCTATTTCCTAGGCAGCAGAAGGACCAGGTCATTTAGGGTTGTGTCTAAACTCCAGACACCAAACGGACCTGGTCGTTTTGCAGTATGGGAAATAGCCAGCTCTCTATGAGCTGTCTAAACTCCAGACACGGTACGGACCTTTTTGCCCCCTAGTGGACGGGTCCGAACAGAGCTAGTGTTTAGCCAGCTCACATTGATTTGGCTAAACTCCATACACGGTGCGGACCTGGTCCTTACTAAGTATGGGGAATAGCCAACTCTATAGGAGCCGTCTAAACTCCATACACGGTACGGACCTCTTATCCCCCTAGTGGTCAGGTACAGAACTATGATGGGATTTAGCTGATTCAAAGTGAATTGGCTAAACTCCATACTCTGTAAGGACCTTCTTAGGCTACTTTCACACTAGCGTTCGGGTTTCCGTTCGTGAGCTCCGTTTGAAGGAGCTCACGAGCGGACCCGAACGCAGCCGTCCAGCCCTGATGCAGTCTGAATGGAGGCGGATCCGCTCAGACTGCATCAGTCTGGCGGCGTTCAGCCTCCGCTCGCCTCCGCACGGACAGGCAAACAGCTGAACGCTGCTTGCAGCGTTCGGGTGTCCGCCTGGCCGTTCGGAGGCGTGCGGATCCGTGCGGATCCGTCCAGACTTTCAATGTAAGTCAATGGGGACGGATCCGTTTGAAGATGCCACAATGTGGCTCAATCTTCAAGCGGATCCGTCCCCCATTGACTTTACATTGAAAGTCTGAACGGATCCGCGCAGGCTACTTTCGCACTTGCGCACTTGCGAATTTTTTTAAAGTTATTAATGCAGACGGATCCGTACTGAACGGAGCCTCCGTCTGCATTAATATGAGCGGATCCGTTCAGAACGGATCCGCCCGAACGCTAGTGTGAAAGTAGCCTTAACCCTTTGTGGTATGTGATCCATTACAAATAATTTTGCCAAATAAAGTTGAACAGATGAGTGGTAGAAAATCTCATTTTTATTTTTAATCCTTATAAGGCCTCCTGCAGAAGACCGGATGGTTTTGAAGTCCGTTTTAAAAGGATTTTTTTTGTTTCAGTACTGTCTCAGTTTCCGTTCCGTTTTTCTGTTTGGTTTGCGTTTTTTGAGGAACTTAAACAAGGCATATACAGTAATTACATTCTAAAATTCCGCTGGGCATAAAATTTTCAATAGACGGTTTATCAAAAAATGGAACAAATACGGAAAACATACGGATGCATTCTGTATCCGTTCATTTTACAGCCCCATTGACTTGAATGGAGCCACGGAACACGATTTGCGGGCAATAATATGACCTGTTCTATCTTTGAACTGAAAAACGGAAACTGAATGCATACGGAGTACATTCCGTTTTTTTCCATATATGGGATTTAAAAAGCCTTTTGCCAAACGGAAACAAAAAACTTTTGTGTGCAGGAGGCCTAACTGTTTAATATCACTATAAAACGTGAATCCATATCATGGACGCCCTTCACCCCGAGTCCTGTTAGAACAGGGTCTGAGCTCAGATGATGCTGCAGAAGAGCCTCTAATCACTGAGAAATGTCCGCCTTCCAGTGTCCGAGAAAACGAAAGTATCGGCTCAAATTTTCTATTCATCAAGTGTTATCTGTGAAATGTTACCATCAAATTATACATCCAGATTGCAATACTCTGGCGGTAACCTGTGATTTCACCATCATCATGGTCAAAGGAAAGCTCAGCATGAGCCCCATCAGATCTGCTGCTTGTTAGGTCCTCTTCAGACATGGAGTTTAGCCTGCTCACAGTGAACTGTCTATTTCCCATACACCAGACGGACCTTTTCTATGTGTTATATACAGAGAGGTTCTCCTGCTGGTGAGGTCCTCTTCAGACATGGAGTTTAGCCTGCTCACAGTGAACTGTCTATTTCCCATACACCAGACGGACCTTTTCTATGTGTTATATACAGAGGTTCTCCTGCTGGTGAGGTCCTCTTCAGGCATGGAGTTAGCCTGCTCACAGAGAACTGTCTATTTCCCATACACCAGACGGACCTTTACTATGTGTTATATACAGAGAGGTTCTCCTGCTGGTGAGGTCCTCTTCAGACATGGAGTTTAGCCTGCTCACAGTGAACTGTCTATTTCCCATACACCAGACGGACCTTTTCTATGTGTTATATACAGAGAGGTTCTCCTGCTGGTGAGGTCCTCTTCAGACATGGAGTTTAGCCTGCTCACAGAGAACTGTCTATTTCCCATACACCAGATGGACCTTTTCTATGTGTTACCTACAGAGAGGTTCTCCTGCTGGTGAGGTCCTCTTCAGGTATGGAGTTTAGCCTGCTAACAGTGTAATGTCTATTTCCCATACACCAGACGGACCTTTTCTATGTGTTATATACAGAGAGGTTCTCCTGCTGGTCAGGTCCTCTTCAGACATGGAGTTTAGCCTGCTCACAGTGAACTGTCTATTTCCTATACACCAGACGGACCTTTTCTATGTGTTATATACAGAGAGGTTCTCCTGCTGGTGAGGTCCTCTTCAGGTATGGAGTTTAGCCTGCTCACAGTGAACTGTCTATTTCCCATACACCAGACGGACCTTTTCTATGTGTTATATACAGAGAGGTTCTCCTGCTGGTGAGGTCCTCTTCAGACATGGAGTTTAGCCTGCTCACAGTGAACTGTCTATTTCCCATACACCAGACGGACCTTTTCTATGTGTTATATACAGAGAGGTTCTCCTGCTGGTGAGGTCCTCTTCAGACATGGAGTTTTGCCTGCTAACAGTGAACTGTCTATTTCCCATACACCAGACGGACCTTTTCTATGTGTTATATACAGAGAGGTTCTCCTGCTGGTGAGGTCCTCTTCAGGCATGGGGTTTAGTCTGCTCACAGTGAACTGTCTATTTCCCATACACCAGACGGACCTTTTCTATGTGTTATATACAGAGAGGTTCTCCTGCTGGTGAGGTCCTCTTCAGACATGGAGTTTAGCCTGCTCACAGAGAACTGTCTATTTCCCATACACCAGACAGACCTTTTCTATGTGTTACCTACAGAGAGGTCCTCCTGCTGGTGAGGTCCTCTTCAGACATGGAGTTTAGCCTGCTCACAGTGAACTGTCTATTTCCCATACACCAGATAGACCTTTTCTATGTGTTACCTACAGAGAGGTTCTCCTGCTGGTGAGGTCCTCTTCAGGTATGGAGTTTAGCCTGCTAACAGTGTAATGTCTATTTCCCATACACCAGACGGACCTTTTCTATGTGTTATATACAGAGAGGTTCTCCTGCTGGTGAGGTCCTCTTCAGACATGGAGTTTAGCCTGCTCACAGTGAACTGTCTATTTCCCATACACCAGACGGACCTTTTCTATGTGTTATATACAGAGAGGTTCTCCTGCTGGTGAGGTCCTCTTCAGACATGGCGTTTAGCCTGCTCACAGAGAACTGTCTATTTCCCATACACCAGATAGACCTTTTCTATGTGTTACCTACAGAGACATGGGTTTTAGCTGCCATTCAAACCGCTCCCAGGTCATGGTCTGACTGAAAATTGGAGTCTGGTAGAAAATGTCAGAATTCCAATATTGTCTAACGTTTGGCTTCTTTACTACGCCCATATGCAGCACGAGTCCCCAAAACTTCATCTCTGCTGCATCTACTGGGGTCCAACCTAGGGGTCTAGCGTATGGAGAACTCGGGTTCTGAGCAATGAATTGTTGGGCGTCTAAATTGGTTTCGGTCACCATTAGATTTACAAAATTTTCAGAGAAGATTTTGAAAAAATCTAGCTCAGCGAAGTCCGCACAATCTATCAGAATTCCTGAGTGGCCCATGAACTCCGGAATTTGGGGCTGATAATGGTCAGGGGGTGGGGTCCATGTGGGCTCACTCTGGGGGGCTGCCTCCGCTGCTACCCTGGGGCACCTTCTAAAGCAGGCATGCTCAACCTGCGGCCCTCCAGCTGTTGCAAAACTACAACTCCCAGCATGCCCAAACAGCCTACGTCAGGGCATTGTGGGAGTTGTAGTTTTACAACAGCTGGAGGGCCGCAGGTTGAGCATGCCTGGTCTAAAGGGTCCCTCATCAGCGGATGAGGATGAGGGGGTAGAGGAAAGTGGCATCCTCTTCTTCCTCACTGGCAGACTCTGTATCGGAGGCAAGCATGGCGTATGCCCCTTCAGCTGAATATAGTCGTTGGGATGAATGGGACATTTTTATTTTATTGAGGTGTGAAACGTGTAAACCTTTATTTAGTGTGGGGAGTGTATGTAGTGTTTTCACACGTGAAGGGGCTTGTAATAAATGTGAAATTTAAATTTAGAAGAATAGTTCTAAAAAAATAAAAACATTTTCAGCAAAAAAAAATAAAAAATTACTTGCAGCGCAAACTGAGCAGACGCGATCAGTAACGGACACTACTGATCGGTGCTCAGTGGTTGCAAAATGCACGTACACAGATGGTGCGTTCGTGCTGAAATCTAAACTGACTAACTGAAATTGAGAGAGATATCTATGTATCTATCTAACTAACTAACTTAAACTAACTACCACTAACTGCAGTTATTTTTTCACACACAAATGTGAAAAAGAAAAAAAACCTCAAATGTGCAAATGCTACTGAGCACACGACTGATTGTGCGCGCTGCAGAGCACCACTACTGATTGTGCGCGCTGCAGAGCACCACTACTGATTGTGCGCGCTGCAGAGCACCACTACTGATTGTGCGCGCTGCAGAGCACCAAAGATCGTATAAAACGTTACTACATTGGCTAAAATTTTTACTTATATCTATATAGAAATATATAACTCTATATATATTTATATAAAGCCCTAACTACCAGTTCTTTTTTAACCCCCAAAAATTTTATATGAAAAAAATTTGCCAAAAAATCTGCACAAATAGTCCGCAGGTGCTGATCAGGCAGGTACGCACTGAAAAGCACTTGGCGGTCACAGGTCGCACACAGAAAAAGTGATGCAGAGCTGGAAAATGGTTAAAAAAATAAATAAATGCACGGACCAAATGGTGTCCTTAAAAAAAGGATGGGGGGGGGACTGCAAAAATTGTGCAGCTATTCCAGATGTTGTTGTTCTTTCTTCTTTTCAGCAGCAAAGGCGTTAAATTCGTAGTGGTGGTGCAGCACAAGTCCCAGCAAGCCACAGAACCTATCTGCAAGCAGTCACTAGCTAGAATGGCTGCATGCAGGGACGTTCTGCCTCTTCCTGTGCAGCTATAGCGCTGCCATTGGCTGGAGCGTTGTTTCAGCCAATCGCAGCGCTGGCAGGGGACCCAAAACACTGGTGTTCCCTGCCTCACCTCGGAGGTGACCGGTGCTGACCAGTTCAGCACCGGCCACTGTCCTCTGACCTCCTCCCAGCAGCTGCTGACAGCTTCCTGTGCTGCGATGTGACGACACATTGATCATCCAATCGCAGCGCTTGGAGCTGCAGGGCATAGCTGCCTGCCGGTAAGAGCACCCATGGTGCAGCGATTCCACCCCGATCTTCCCCCAGACCTCATGAAGTACATGTACGTCATGGGTCCTTAAGGGGTTAAAACAGCACCCAGCAGCTATGGTGCTCACGAGCGGCCACCATATTTAAATACCCACCCACCGAGGTACAATCCTGATCAAAAGTTTAAGACTACTTGAAAAATGGCAAAAAAATCATATTTTACATTGTTGGATCTTAACAAGGTTCCAAGTGGAGCTTCAACATGCAACAAGAAGAAATGAGAGTGAGACAGAACATTTTTTGAGCATTCAATTAATTAAAAATAACGATTAAACTGAAACAGGCTGTTTTTCAGCTGATCCAAATTTTCGGACCACATGCCTTTAGGCCTCTTTCACACGGGCGTTGCGGGAACATGTGTGATTTTTCCACGCGAGTGCAAAACATTGTAATGCGTTTTGCACGCGCGTGAGAAAAATCTGCATGTTTGGTACCCAAACCCGAACTTTTTCACAGAAGTTCGGGTTTGGGATCGGTGTTCGGTAGATTGTATTATAAGGGAAAATTATAAGGGAAAATAATAGCATTCTTAATACAGAATGTATAGTACAATAGTGCTGGAGGGGTTAAAAAAATAATAATTTTTAACTCACCTTAATCCACTTGATCGCGTAGCCCGGCTTCTCTTCCGTCTTCTTTTTTGCTGTGTGCAGGAAAAGGACCTGTGGTGACGTCACTGCGGTCATCACATGGTCCGTCACATGATCTTTTACCATGGTGATGGATCATGTGATGACCGGAGTGAAGTCACCACAGGTCCTTTTCCTGCACACAGCAAAGAAGAAGACAGAAGAGATGCCGGCTGCGCGATCAAGTGGATTAAGGTGAGTTAAATTATAATTATTTTTAACCCCTCCAGCCCTATTATACTATGCATTCTGTATTCAGAATACTATTATTTTCCCTTATAACCATGGTATAAGGGAAAATAATAATGATCGGGTCTCCATCCCGATCGTCTCCTAGCAACCGTGCGTGAAAATCGCACCGCATCCGCACTTGCTTGCGATTTTCACGCAGCCCCCATTCACTTCTATGGGGAATGCGTTGCGTGGAAAACACACAATATAGAGCATGCTGCGATTTTCACGCAACACACAAGTGATGCGTGAAAATCACTGTTTGTGTGCACAGCCCCATAGAAATGAATGGGTCTGGATTCAGTGCGTGAGGTGAACGTATTGCACCCGGGCGGAAATCTCACCCGTGTGAAAGGGGCCTTAAAAGGCCAAATCTGTGGATTCATTGTCATTCTCTGTCAGGTAGTCACACGTTGTGATGACAAAGGCAAAAAAACTCTCCCTTTTTGAACGTGGTCGGGTTGCTGAACTGCATAAGCTGGGGGGGACACAGGTGGGACGCAGGAAGACAGTCATTTGGAATTATCATTTTTTATGATCCTGAGGGTTATGGAACAAAAAAAAGTCAAGTGTTAGACCCAAAAGCATTTCATCAGCACTGAGCCGGAGGATCCAGTTGGCTGTCCGTCAAGACACTGGACGATCCTCGACCCAAATTAGGCCCTTTCTGGTGCTGACTGCAGCCCCATAACCATCAGACGGCATCTGAGACTGAAGGGCTTCAAAAACAAAAAACGTCTTCAAAGAACTCGTCTCCTTGAACGCCACAGAACTGCTCGTTTGGACTTTGCAAGAGAGAAACATGGGACATTCAAAGGTGGAAGAAAGTTTTATTCTCTGATGAGAAAAAATTTAACCTTGATGGTCCTGATGGTTTCCAACGTTACTGGCATGACCAGCAGATCCCACCTGAGATGTTTTCTACACGCCACAGTGGAGGGGGCGCCATAATGGTCTGGGGGGCTTTTTCCTTCAGTGGAACAATGGAGCTTCAGGAAGTGCAGGGGCGTCAAATGCAGGGCTGTGGAGTCTGAGGCAATTTTGGGTACCTGGAGTCGGAGTTGGCAAAAAATGAACCGACTCCAATCCTACTAGATTTAAATTGGAATAAAAATAAAAAAAGCAAGTTTAAATGTCCCAATTCACAAAAAGTTATAATTAATTACCATATTTTTCACCCTATAAGACACACCTAGGTTTTTGAGGAGGAAAATAAGAAAAAAAATATTTTTAACCAAAAGGTGTGCTTTTGAACTAATGGTGGTCTGTGGGTGGCACTGTTATGGGGGCATCTGTGGGTGGCACTGTTATGGGGGATCATTGTGGGGGCATCTGTGGATGACACATATATAGCATCTTATCTTATGTGTCATCCACAGATCCCCCCCATAACAGTGTCCCTGTGTAGTGAATGGGGCCCGGCATCTGTTTCTGTAATGGCAGCGGGGCCCGGTGCCTGCTTCATTCATAAAGTCGGCGGAGCAGATGATTGGAATACTTTAACAATACCCACAAGTTAGATATGATTACCGTATACTACAGTGAGCGGGGCCCGGTGTAGGAGAATACAGTGACTGCCCCGGGCCCCGCTGCCATTACAGAAACAGATGCCGGCCCCTCCTCCCTCTCAGCCTATTCACCGGACGGTCGTAGCATTCACCCCCATAAGACGCACTGCTATTTTCCCCCCACTTTTGTGATAAATATGGTACTTCTCTACTGTAAGAATAAAGGCCAATGCATGCAGTGCGTCACGTTACCGCAAAACGAACACATTAAGTGACCATGAAGAAGCATGCTTTTCATATGCTTCACTATATGGCAGGCAACGCACAGTTAAAGGGGTTGTCCGGGTTCAGAGCTGAACCCGGACATACCCTTATTTTCACCCCGGCAGCCCTCCTGAGCCTGGCATCGGAGCATCTCATGCTCCGATGCGCTCCCGTGCCCTGCGCTAGATCGCGCAGGGCACAGGCTCTTGTGTTTACAATAACACACTGCCGGGCGGTAACTTCCGCCCAGCAGTGTGTTCGGTGACGTCACCGGCTCTGAGGGGCGGGCTTTAGCTCTGCCCTAGCCGTTTTACTGGCTAGGGCAGAGCCAAATCCCGCCCATCAGTGCCGGTGACGTCACCGGGCTGCCTGTCAGCCCCATAGAGAGCCCGGTATGTCACCGGAACTCAGAAAAATGCCTTTGCCCTGCGCGATTTAGCGCAGGGCAAAGGAGAGCATCGGAGCATGAACTGCTCCGATGCTCATGTCAGGGGGGCTGCCGGGGTGAAAATGGAGGGCTGTCCAGGTTCAGCTCTGAACCTGGACAACCCCTTTAAGGAGCGGCAATACATATACTTTCCATTGTGTTGTGTTCCGCTGTTACAGGGAACGCAACGTCCATGGTTAACCTCCTAGCCTCTCACTGATAGCTGATTAAGTAAATATGTTTTTTGCAGGACTAGAGACACTTGTATAAGGGAATGGATGGTCAATAGCTCAAGACTGAAGCTGTAAACCATCAGAAAAACTGCTGCCATTCAGCTAAGGCTATAAAAACTTGTAAACTCGATTGTTAGCTTAAACATGACTATGGGATTCTACTGGGGAAATCATGTTTTACAATAAATGCCCCGTCCTGGATCCCCCACTGCCCGATCATCAGCAGAAGATCAGCACACAGCGGAGAAGGCAGCGGCTTCCTGGCCAGTACTTCTGTGGTAACGACATTCGCATATTAAATACAAAGGAGTCGGAAGTACCAAAAACTGAGGAGTCGGACCATTTATCTACCGACTCCACAGCCCTGGTCAAACGGCCGCTGGCTCTGTCCAGATGTTGCAGAGAGCATTCCTCATGACTGAGGGCCCTCGTCTGTGGGGTAACAGGACAACGCTACAGTACACAATGCCCGCAGGACAAGGGACTTCTTCCAGGAGAATAACATCACTCTTTTGGCCCATCCTGAGTGTTCCCCTGATGTAAATCCAATTGAGAACCTTTGGGGATGGATGGCAAAGGGAAGTTCACAAAAATGGACAACAGTTCCAGACAGTAGATGGCCTTCGTGCGGCCGTCTTCACCACTTGGAGAAATGTTCCCACGCACCTCATGGAAACGCTTGCATCAAGCATGCCGAAACCATAACGGCAGAGCTACTCATTACTGAGGTCATGTTTGGAAGTTGGATTTCTGTTTTTTTTTTTTGGGGGGGGGGGGGGGGGGTTTAGTTCTTTTTTGGAGGTGTGGTCCTAAACTTTTGATCAGCTGAAAAACAGCCGGTTTCAGATTATTCGTTGTTTTCATTAAATTGAATGCTCAAAAAATGTTTGGTCTCGCTCCCATGTCTTCTTGTTGCATGCTGAAGCTCTACTTGGAACCTGGTTAAGATCCAGCCATGCTAAAAAGGATTTTTTGCCATTTTTCAAGTGGTCTTAAACTTTTGATCAGGACTGTATATTTACGTTGGGTGGTCAGAAAGGGGTTAAAGCATTGTACAGGGAGTCCCCCTTGTAGCAGTAAATGCTGTTCCTCACAGATCCGCGGGGCGGTGTAATGTGCGTGTCCGTTAGGCCATTGTCAGTGTCAAGCGCAGTGAGCGTTGGAGGCTTCATCCGAAGGCACTTTGTTTAAAACTTCGGATTAATACTGTACAGTGATTAGACTACGTACAGTCTTAGAATGTATGGGCTCCGAGGAGCCGAAGTCAGTTATTCATGAAGTTGCACGAGACTCCATTGAATAACTCAAGTAGTTGATTTTTTAAGTGGAAAAGCACTTGAAACCGAACTCTGCTTCGGTCCCGTCTAGAACCTCTGAACCGAAGCAGAGTTCTGTTTAAAGTTTTACGCTGGGTTCACACCTGAGCGTTTTACAGCGCGTTCAAACGCGCTGTAAAACGCTCAACACATGAAAACCAATGCTTCCCTATGGCCCTGGTTCACACTTGAGCGTTTGACAGCACGTTTGAACGCGCTGTAAAACTCCCTACGCTCAAAAAAGTTCTTGAGCTTCTTTGGGGCGTTTTGTCACGCGTTCCTGTACATAGACTTTCGGGAACGCGTGACAATGGGCGTTCGCTTGTCTCTGTATGCGCGATTGCAAACGCCGGTACAATCGGGCATACAGAGCGCTCCTTTCAGAACGCTCAGGTGTGAACCCAGGGTCAAAGTGTTTTTCCACTTTAAAAATCCACTACTCGAGTTATTCAATGGGGTCTCACACAACTTTGTTAATAACTGACTTTGGCTCTTCGGAGCCCATACATTCTAAGACTGTACGGAGACCAATCACTGCAGAGTGTTACTCACAAGTTTTGAATGAAGCATCTGAAGCTTCACTCAACACTGACCATTACAGACGTCTGCACCCGTCTCTATGCACAGCTACAAGCGCCGAGAATACAGCAGAACTGCAATAAAAAATAATAAAAATAGAGAAATGAACATAAATATATAGAATACCTTTTTTTGGGGTTCAACAATAAGTTTTTATTAAACAGTAAAACCTGCAGCTTTCACTTCGACTTGTACAGTAGAAAATATATAAGAATAAATATCGGGTGCGGAGAAGATGGAAACCTGTTCTATTCAGTAAAACATGTGACATACACCGTGGCCCCCCAGATAGCAGCCCGCAAACAAAATATACAATCCCGCACCCCCCCCCCCGTCATAAAATCCTGCACCGCCCCCCCATCATACAATCCCGCACCGCCCCCCCCATCATACAATCCCGCACCGCACCGCCCCCCCATCATCATACAATCCCGCACCGCACCGCCCCCCCATCATCATACAATCCCGCACCTCCCCACCCCATGATCATACAATCCCGCACCTCCCCACCCCATGATCATACAATCCCGCACCTCCCCACCCCATGATCATACAATCCCGCACCTCCCCACCCCATGATCATACAATCCCGCACCGCCCCCCATCATACAATCCCGCAGCGCCCCCCCATCATACAATCCCGCACCGCAGCGCCCCCCATCATACAATCCCGCACCGCAGCGCCCCCCATCATACAATCCCGCACCGCAGCGCCCCCCATCAGACAATCCCGCACCGCAGCGCCCCCCATCATACAATCCCGCACCGCAGCGCCCCCCATCATACAATCCCGCACCGCAGCGCCCCCCATCATACAATCCCGCACCGCAGCGCCCCCCATCAGACAATCCCGCACCGCAGCGCCCCCATCATACAATCCCGCACCGCAGCGCCCCCCATCAGACAATCCCGCACCGCAGCGCCCCCCATCATACAATCCCGCACCATAGTCCCCCCCATCATACAATCCCGCACCATAGTCCCCCCCATAATACAATCCCGCACCATAGTCCCCCCCATCATACAATCCCGCACCGCAGCGCCCCCATCATACAATCCCGCACCGCAGCGCCCCCATCATACAATCCCGCACCGCAGCGCCCCCACCATACAATCCCGCACCGCAGCGCCCCCCATCATACAATCCCGCACCGCAGCGCCCCCCATCATACAATCCCGCACCGCAGCGCCCCCCATCATACAATCCCGCACCGCAGCGCCCCCCATCATACAATCCCGCACCGCAGCGCCCCCATCATACAATCCCGCACCATAGTCCCCCCCATCATACAATCCCGCACCATAGTCCCCCCCATAATACAATCCCGCACCATAGTCCCCCCCATAATACAATCCCGCACCATAGTCCCCCCATAATACAATCCCGCACCATAGTCCCCCCATAATACAATCCCACACCATAGTACCCCCCCATCATACAATCCCACACCATAGTCCCCCCATCATACAATCCCACACCATAGTACCCCCCATCATACAATCCCACACCATAGTACCCCCCATCATACAATCCCACACCATAGTACCCCCCATCATACAATCCCACACCATAGTACCCCCCATCATACAATCCCACACCATAGTAGCCCCCCCCCCCATCCCACATGGCAGCCCCTCCTCACACCTCCTAGAATTGTCAGGCCCCCTCCACAGGCTTCACATGTACCTCTCAGGCAGACACTCTCCCCTGTCAGTGCTAAAGACGCTGGTGCGCAGAGCGAGAGCAGCCATGCCTGACCAAGTTCCTGCTGTAATATAACTTCTGAAGCGCGCGCTGGCTGCCGACCCACGTGACCTAGAAACGTCACGTGATAGTGTGACGTCAGAAGGTCCGTTTGGTGTCTGGAGTTTAGACACTACCGGTCCTTTAGCTGCCTAGGATTTAGACTCTACCCTATGTGAGATTGCTAAATCCTAGCCAGCAAAAGGACCTGGTCCATCTGTTGACTAGGAAATTAGTTTATGCTACATAAAAAGATTGGATCCCACAGGATAACTGACCTGGGTCCTTCTGCTGCCTAGGAAATGGCTTATAATATATACAAAGACTGGATCCCACAGGATAAAGGACCTGGTCCTTCTGCTGCCTAGGGAATAGCTTATGTTCCCGCTCCTCATAGTATTACAACAAAGTTTTCTACGAATCCACTTCCGATGAATCATCCGAAGTCGATTCGCTCATCCCTAGATGTCAACTTTTCATCTATGGTGTTGTAGTACAGCACCTGTAAACCCCAAGAGTGCCATGGACAAATGTGTGATACTCTGTGTACAGCACTGCAGAGTATTGCAGCGCTATCATCATTAGTCTAATTAATTAGCTGCATGAGTTTACAGCACTTGTTACCAAACAATAATGTCTCTCACATGTAAACACTATGAAGAAGTGTGTCTTGTAGCGTGCCGTCTAACTTTCAGAGTAGCGTTTAACAAGTGCTGACTGATATACAGCATATATATTGCTTGTATAGAGAAGCCACACTCTGTATAGATCCGTCTCTAACAGTTGTTGATGGCTCTTGCAAGTACAGAACTTGAATTACTATGATTCTGAAGAACCAAGTAGAGTACCACCTAGAGTATCTCCAGAGTCGGAGTATGAGGAGTATGTTCCAGAAGTAAAAAAGCTGTGAAAGTTCCCCCTTCATTAGATATGGATGCTGGGCTTTGTGCAGGTTTATACTCCCTGACTTCTAAGGCTACCCAGACGGATCCGCTCATATAATGCAGACGATGGGATACGTTCAGAACGGATCCGTCCCCATTGACTTATGTTTTAAGTCTGGATGGATCTGTTTGCCTCCGCACGGCCAGGCGGACACCCGAACACTGTGTCCGCCTGCTGAGCGGAGGCCAAACGCTGCCAGACTGATGCGTTCTGAGCGGATCCGCATCCACTCAGAATGCATTAGGGCTGGACGGATGCGTTCGGGGCCACTTGTGAGAGCCTTTAAACGGAACTCACAAGCGGAGCCCCGAACGCAAGTGTGAAAGTAGCCTAAGTTTTCTCTATGTAGATGCTAGACGTAATGCAATAAAGGACATGGTCCCTCTGTCTGTTATAGATCAGCTCACGTTATCTTGGAACCATAGAATCTTATTTCTATCTACAAGGGCCTATATTCTAGAGGCCAGATATCACATCCCTCAGCTCACCTACCAGCACACAAATTAGATGAGAAAATAACATTCAATAGTCTTTTTTCTCACTCGTACAGTGTTTATTTTAGGACCTGGTCAGATATCGTAATATCAGTGTGAGGCGAAATACTATCGGACCCCGATATCGGAGTTTGACTTTGATGTCTGACTTTCTTCACAGGTCAGGGTCAAATTCACGATGAGATATGGATTTACTTTTTGAACTGTGTGATTTAGCATTAAAATAAATACTTGAGCGCAAAGTGGGTTTACTTACGTTAAATTGCATTAGCGGGTTCACTTCCTTTATAATGCAATAAGCGATTCACTTATTTTATAGAGCATTGGAAGTTCACCTACTTTACTGGGCAATAAGGGATTCGCTTCCTTTAGGTTGCAATAGGTGTTTACTATATTTAGAGCGCAATAAAGGGTTCATTTACTTTACGGTGCAATAGGGAGCACACTTTAGGGTGCAACAGGGGTTTGCTTACTTAAAGGGGTCCTCTCACTTCAGTAAGTGGCATTTATCATGTAGAGAAAGTGAATACAAGTCACTTACTAATGTATTGTTATTATCCGTGACGAAAGCACCTTCATCACTGGGAGTTGGAGAGGTCTGCTTGCCAGCCTCTTGCCCTGTGACGCAATTAACAAGCACAAGGGACATTGCCTGTGACGCAATTAAGCACCATGGGCATTGCTTGTGATACATTTAACAAACACAATGGGCCTTTTTAAATTGACGAACGCCCAGCGGGGCTTGGTCATCGACCGCATGGAACTATGTCCGGCCCCTTAATCCAATCATCTCCAGGATAGAGAGGAGGGATTTTACTGTTTATATGGGAGTGTGTTATATCGTACTGTATATTGATTGGTCACTGTATTTAGTGTGCCTGTCCTCCATCAGGTCCCCAGGGGAGTAGCCCTTTCTGGAGGACGTGCATAAAAGGCCGAGCTGTGGCCATCAATAAAGGAGTCCTGCTTTATACCTTCATGAAGTCTTGGCTCATGTTTGGGGAATGGGATAACTACACTCTTGCGGATTGCTATAGCACAATACTCCCCTGAGTATAAGCTCTTGTAAGAGCTTGTTCCTGCTCTATGGATTTAGGAGAGGTTCACCCACTGGAAGCTAAAGCCCGGTCTTGGGTCCAGCGTGGGTGGAGGACAGCGAGACCCTAACCAAGCTGCGGCGGTTTGTGGGGTCTGTGGTGGTTATGGTGTCCGGTGGAGTGCTTGGAGCCCTCTGGAAGCACTAGGAGCATCCGTCAGCGGAAGGTGCCCAGTCGGGGGGGGCAGGCGTTCCGTTATCCATATTGCTACCTTTGTTGGCTGGATTCTTTTTTCCCTTATGTTATACACTGCTCGTTTCCATGGTTACAGACAACCCTGAAATCCATCAGTGATGGTCTTGCTTGCACATTATAGGAAAAAGCACTAGTGTATGTACGCTCCCATGGACCCGGCCACCAGAGAGGCTGATGCTTTTTCCTAGTGTGCAAGCACGACCACCACAGATGGATTGCAGGGTGGTCTTTAACCATGGAAACGAGCCGTGTATGTGATAGAAAAATGAATCCAGCCAGCAAAGGAAGCAATATGGACAATCACAATACATTAGTAAGTGCCTTATATTAACTTTCTCTACATGATAAATGTGACTTACTGAAGTGAGACAACCCCTTTAAGGATACAATAGAGGTACAAAGTGGGTTTACTTCATGTTTTTTTTTTATTGCTATGTGATTTAGCAGCACATATACATTATATATGAAACTCCTTTGACACTGATGGGTGAGAAAAGTCACACATCAAAGTCAAACATAATTTGCATTTGTCTCCTAGCGAGGGTTAACAAAATACATTTTTTCAAGGTTTCTATTGGGTCTTGAACCTAAAGACTGGTGTTTGTAAGCCAGAAGCCTTACCATTAAGGTATAGGCTGAACTCGGAGTAGTTCTGGATTTTCTTTCACTATGTGATACAGCAGACAAATACACAGGAACTCTTTAAATAATTTTGAATCTGACGCTGACCAAAGAGGAAAGTCAGACATCAAAGTCAAACATCATTTTAATTGGTCTCCTAGCTAGGGTTTAAAAAAATAAAAAATAAATTATATATATAACAAAAGTCCGCAGCACTTCTTGCTGGGAGATTAAAGCTGTATTTTATGTATCGAACAAGGAGGACAAAACTCCCTTCCCGAGTCGCAGTGATTCACGCTGCATTCAGCGCGTCTCCCAATACCTAATGCGCAGCAAGGAGTGCTGCGGACTTTTATTGTTTATTCATCATCCTGAATCGAGGGATTACCGTGGGCACCCTTCTTCTCAACTTCCAAAGGACTGCTGCCTGACTTTTTATGGATCTAATATATATGTGTGTATGTTATTTTTTTAGGTTTGTATCGGGTCTTGAACGCTATTAGACTTATACACAGAAACCTTATCATTGCCTTATAGGCTCAGCCTGAAAGGATCATGGATCTTCTCTAGCTATGTGATTTTCCATAAAAATACACAAATTCTTTTTGAACCTGACCAGTGAGTAGTCAGACAAAGTCAAACATCATTTCAATTTGTCTCCTAGCTTGGGTTTAAAAATATATTTTTGTTATTAAGGTTTCTATTGGGTCTTGAACTCAAAAACCTTTGGTTTGCAATGCAGCAATCTTAACTCTGAGCTATAGGCTCTTTTATAGTTCTATGAGCTCTCGCAAATAAGTCCATCTATAACTCATTCTGACTGACCCGGACCTGTGAAGAAAGTCCGGTGTCAGAGATAGGATTTTGCCTTACATTATTCTGATACTTGACTATGATATCTGACAATGTCCTAAAATGAACCCTGTACATTTGGATCTGCTAGTTTTTAATGGTCCAACTGTAAATCAACACTACAAACCAATATTTCTAAGAAAACTTTTTTATTGACAATAAAATACAGCATAAACAATGTTCCTTAATTGTAGTGGACATACCAAACATTTGTAAGCCATACAGAACCACTGCGTTTGTCATTACATTTTGTGTACAGTATATTACTACCTCAAAAAAAATGTTGCGCAACCATGTTTTGCATTTAATAAAATTACATTTTTTTATTATTACATGATTACAAAAAAAATCGTATGATGCAACAAATCACATTGGAATAAAAAGTGTGCACCAGTAGTGAAAAACTATTAATTCAAATACATTAATAGTTCATATTTAGACATAAAATATAACCATATCAATAACCAAATCATAAGTGCAAATTACTATATGTTGGGTCTCAAAGAAATAAAAAGAAAAAACTAAGTGCAAATAATAAATACTGTATTTACATATGTATATATATTTATATCCTCATAACCTACATTTAACCCCTTAAGGACACGGCCCTATTTCACCTTAAGGACCAGGCCATTTTTTGCAAATCTGACCAGTGTCACTTTATGTGGTGATAACTTTAAAACGCTTTAACTTATCCAGGCCAACAATATTGTTTTTTCGGCACATATTGTACTTCATGACACTGGTAAAATGAAGTAAAATAAAAAAAAAATATTTATAAAAAAAATACCAAATTTACCAAAAATTTGTAAAAAATTGCAAATTTCCAAGTTTCAATTTCTCTACTTCTATAATACATAGTAATACCGCCAAACATATTTATTACTTTACATTCCCCATATGTCTACTTCATGTGTGTAGCATTTTGGGAATTATATTTTATATTTTGGGGATGTTACAAGGCTTAGAAGTTTGGAAACAAATCTTGAAATTGTTCTGAACTTTTCAGAAACCCAATTTTTAGGGACCAGTTCAGGTCTGAAGTCACTTTGTGAGGCTTATATAATAGAAACCACCCAAAAAGACACCATTCTAGAAACTACACCCCTCAAGGTATTCAAAACTGATTTTACAAACTTTGTTAACCCTTTAGGTGTTCCACAAGAATTAATGGAAAAACGAGATTTTTGTATAACTTACCAGTAAAATCTCTTTCTCGCTCTTTCCTTGGGGGACACAGAAGACCTTGGGTATAGCTCATCTCCATAGGAGGCGTGACACTAAGTGAAAACTGTTAAGCCCCTCCTCCATCAGCTATACCCTCAGCCTGGAGAGAGAGACTGCCAGTTGCGTGTCCAAGTAGTGAGAAAAGGCAAAGTCCAACAAGTGGAAACAACAAGCCAACTACCCAACGGGTAAACAAAACTCGGAAACCGTGCAGAAAAAAACAAAACAAAAAAACAATGAATGGGTGGGTGCTGTGTCCCCCAAGGAAAGAGCGAGAAAGAGATTTTACTGGTAAGTTATACAAAAATCTCGTTTTCTCGCCCAATTTCCTTGGGGGACACAGAAGACCTTGGGACGTTCAAAAGCAGTCCAAGAGGGGAGGGACCACAGCACCAAGGCAAAGCACCCGAAGGCAGCAAGGAAATGCCGCCTGCAAAACCAGGCGGCCCAAGGCAGCAGCCGCCGAAGCCAGAGTACGCACTCTGGAGAACCTGGTAAGGAGTGCAAGGTAGACCGCGGCCACTCTGCACAATGGCATGGCCGAAGCCCAATGCCTCCGGCCGCGGAGGCACCATCCGCTCTGGTGAAATGAACGGTGACACCAAAAACAAACCCCTGCCTTTGATGCACCAACCTCAGCAACAGCCATTTGGTTAAAGCGGAGGAAAGCACCCAGGAGCCGTCAACCTTAGCGCGGACCTCGCGGAACACAAGAGACCGAGCGTCGACAAGAGTCGGAGATGTCCAAGCAAAAAAACTGCAGACACTGCTAGTAACAGAGTCCCAGTCGCAGGACCAGGCCAGACTGGAGAAGACAGAATCATGGGAAGAGAAAGGCCGAGTGGGGGAATGCCCAGCTTCCTAAAGAACCCCAGGTAAGATCCGAAGTCAGACAACAGAACCCGGACGAAGCACGGCCGGGAGCGAACACTAGTGTGCTCGCTGGACTCGTCTGGGCAGGCGGGAGGAAACCCAATGCGAGTAGGCGCAGATCAGTGGCACGGGCAAAAAGGTTGGTAAAACTGGTCCCATCGGCCCCCGAGCAACACCGTCCCGTATCCACACGAAGTGGGGGAGCAGAAGGGCAAACGGAAGGAACCGAAAGCGACCCGGCCAGCATCCAACAGACGCCAGGACAAGTCAGGCGAAAGTCCCTGTCATTATAGCCACCACAGGAAGGTGTTCTACAGTCCCGGTGTGGGGACTTGAAGGGTAATCTTGACAGAAGAAGTAGTCCCGCCAGGTTACCGAGAAGGTAAGTCCAAGCAGGACCATTGCCCAGAATGGAAAAAATAATCTGCACCCAGCGGGAGGACAGAATGCGGCAACCCGGTAAACAGGCACACAGCTAGTACAGCCAGTGCGAACAACGGAGACAGTATGAGGCCATAAGGAACACCGGAACCATCCATATGAACAACCATGTTCTCCCCAGAGGGGAGGGCAGCGAAGGAACAGCCCCTGAAGCCTGGCCGGGGCAGAAGCCACATCGGAGTAAAACTGTCCCAGCGGAAGCCAAAACAGAGCAGTCGAGAAAAAACAGTCGAGAAGACGGGTGACAACCTCCAACCGAAAGGAGGAGTGGGCAACAGGGAAGCCATAGGACCGCTCAAAAGCAGAACTCCGCTACTCCGAGATGTCCGGCTCACCAATTCGCAGAAGGCGAATACCCTAATGAACCGAAAGTGGAGGTCCCTGGGACATCGAGCACCCAAGAGACGTTGGGCGACCTGCTCGAAAAGAGCGGCTAGAACCCGGTAGCAAAACAAACTGAAGCACGGAGGGTGCAACAGGAAGAACTCATACCAAAACGCATCCAAGAGGAGGAATGGCAATAGGCGAGGGAACCGCAATCCCGCCAGAGCCAACGTAGACTTCGAGGGACGCTGGAGAAAGCACTCTCGACCATGTGACCGCTTGCGCTGGGAAGCAATGCCACAGGGGAACTAATGGGTACGCATCTAGGAACCACGAACACTCCCCAGGCGGAAGGGCCAACGAACATGGTGGACACCGTCACAACGGAAACACAATATACCCTCCGAACAGAGAATGGATACCACCCAGCTCGCTGCAGTAGAGAGCAAATAGAGCCCGACCAGGTCAGGTGAACAGAAAGATCTCTTCAGAGAAGAGTGCCAGGCTGGCGGCAATCATCGTATCCCAAGAGAAAAACGGTATGTCGCAGGAAGAATGGAGGCATACGTACAAGCAGCCCCGTAAGCAGTGAGAAAGCCAACCCACCTACGGAAGGAGAAGGCATACACGGCCCAACAACGCACAGAGTGCACAAGAGCGTCCGCCCACTGCAAAATAGTCACTCAGCGAAGAGGGCCAGCCACAGAATCCATGGAAGTGCAAAGTGCAACCGGAAGGGGGGGATATACACAAGACTAGTATGGCATGCGATGGAACGCAAGCAGTCCGCCCAGAAGAGAGGGAAATGTACTTGGCAAACATTGCAGACAGCAAGCGTGCAAAGCCCGCCCCACAAGGGTGTGATGCCCAAGACCAGTACCTACTTCAGAGAAGTAGGACATACCATATCCCGCCCAGAAGAGGGCCATGCACCTGGCCACACAGCATCCAGCAGGACGTCCACCTAGTGAAATGGGGACATGCACAGGGTTATCCTAGCATTAAGTGAGTGCAATAATCCACCAAACACCGAATTTCGTGAGAGTACAACTACTCCGCCAATGAATGGGGACAAGTACAAGTCCAGCACAGCATATACAAGGACAGTTGTGAGTCCTGTGAGCATACAAAATTCCACCCATGGAATGAGGGGTGGTCACGCACAAGGCCAGCACCGTATCCAATGGGAGTGCAAGTACTCCACCCATCTTAGAGGCCAGCAACAATCTGGTGAGAGTGCAGTATGCTGCCCAGAAGGGGGAGCCATGCCCATGGCCAGTATTGCAACCAGGGAGAATGCGAGCACCCCGCCATGGATGGGGGTCATGCACCTGGCCAGCAGCATACTGGCGAGAGAACAAACACAGCCAGTGAGAGTGTGTGTATGTTGCCTGAGGAAAGGAGACCTGCCCATGGCCGACAGCAAATCCAGTAAGAGTGCCGTACACCGCCCACGGAAGGGGGAACATGTATATGGCCGGCAGCGGATTCAGTGAGTAGCAAGCACCCCACCATGGAAGGGGGTCATGCACACGGCCAGCAACTTACCGGCGAGAGAACGACCCCAGTCAGTGAGGGTGTATGCATGGCGCCTGAGGGAAGAAGGCATGCCCAAGGCCGGCGGCGAATCCAATGAGAATGCAGCATACCGCCTATGGAAGGGGGTTATGTACATGGCCGGCAGCAAATCCAGTGAGTGCAGAATTTCGCCTACGGAAAGTGCTTTCTGGCCGGCAACGAATCCAGTGTGAGTGCAGCTTTTCCCTATGGAAGGAGGCCGTGCACATGCCCAGCACCATAACCGATGAAGTGCAGTATTCCGCCTATGGAAGGGGGTCATGCACAAGACCGGCAGCGAATCCAGTGAGTGCAGCATTCCGCCTATGGAAGGGGGTCATGCACAAGACCGGCAGCGAATCCAGTGAGTGCAGCATTCCGCCTATGGAAGGGGGTCATGCACAAGACCGGCAGCGAATCCAGTGAACGCAGCATTCCACCTATGGAAGGGGGTCATGCACATGGCCGGTATCAAATCCAGTGAGTGCAGCATTCCGCCTATGGAAGGGGGTCATGCACATGGCCGGCATCAAATCCAGAGAGTGCAGCGTTTCGCCTATGGAAGGGGATCACGCACATGGCCGGCAGCGAATCCAGTGAAAATGCAGCGTTCCCCTATGGGAGGGGGGTCGTGCACCAGACCAGCACCGTATCTGGTGAGAGTGCAGATTCCATCTATGGAAGGCGGACATGCACAAGACCGGCAACGAATCCAGTGAGTGCAGCATTCCGCCTATGGAAGGGGGTTGTGCACATGGCCTGCAGCGAATCCAGTGAATGCAGCGTTCTTGTGCACATGGCCAGCACCGTATTCGGTGAGATTGCAGTATTCCACCTAAGCAGGGGGTCATGCACCAGGCAAGCCCGCAGCCCGAGAGAGTGCAGTATCCCAAGAAGGGAAACATGCACCAGCCGGGGAGTGCGACACCATGCCGCTTATGGAAGGAGCATGCATACAGCAGCACTACTGAGATAAGGCTGCAGCGTCTCATGCACATGGCCGCGCACCAGAAATCCGTTAGTTATCCATTTTATTTAATTCTAAATAAAACAGCCTCTCTGAGGCAGAAAGAGGGGCCACCATACAGGTGCCCAGCATCTTAGAGAAGTAGGGAAAAAAAAAAACAGGGCAGGGGGGGGGGCAGCCATACAGGCCCATCGGGAGCCGCCGATACCCGAAGGGTTAACAGACATCCGACCTGGGGAGGGGGGAGGAGGCGGCGCCGATCCCCTGGGGGCGGGGAACCTCCAGGCGGGAAGAATTCGTGCCTGGAGAAGTTCCCGCCCCCTCCAACAGAGGCCGGAAGTTTGCGGCCTAGTAGGCCGTGAAGCCGGGGCCTAAATTTTTTGCGGCACCCGGCTGACCGGGGCCGCACAGGAAACCGAGAGTGGACTGCCTGTGCATACCGGCCGCGGAAGCCACCCCGCGGACCGGAGAGTCAGGGAGCCCGGGTGGAGCGCCGAAATGCGGCCCAGTAGGCCCGAAGCCTGGGCCAAAACTTGCGGCGCCCGGCCGACCGAATTCGTCGACGGCCGGCCGGAAACGGTGGAGCATCGTGCTCAAGCCAAACGCCGGCCGCGGGAGTCTACCCCGCAGGCCAGAACAGTCGGGGGCCGAAGGAGCGCCGGAGGTGCGGCCCAGCAGGCCGGGAAGCCTGCAAAATTCACCGCACCGCCGTCAGGAAACGGGCCCTCGGCCCAGAGCAGCGCATCGGTAAGGGGATGGGGGGGGACCCTGAGACCGGGTGCCTGTGCGGATGAAGAGTACAGCGTTCACAGGAGAGACGCTGATAGGTGAAGGGAGGCGATGTGGCTGCCTATTCGCAGCATTCTGCAGCTAGCGTGGGAGCTGCAAATGTCCCAGGAAGGGAGGAGAGGGAGCAGGGAGTAGAATGTCGCCCTGCAGCACCCCAGGGGCCAGCCTAGGTTCAGCAGTGACAGAAGGGTCCAGAGGCCCAGTATGGGGGCCAGGCACGCAGGAGACCATTGGGTGGGGGGTGGGGGACGTAGGGCTGGAGAAGCCACTCTCTTACCACAGCCGTCTTCACCCTCGGTCCATTCCAGCAGGGTCGCCCCTTCAGCTACTGGCACCGTAGTGGCAGGACACTGGAAGAGGGACTTGGCGTGTGGGCGACCCTTGCGCTGGCGGGATGTAGGGGAGCTGGGCTGCCCTGATCCACCTTGCCTTCTGTGGGGGAGGCAGCAGTGCGGGTGACCGGCACTGGCGCAGCTCAACCCCGGGAGAAACAGAGAGGTCAAGTGCGTCTCTGTTGTCCCTGATGATCTGGAACAAAAAGAAAAGAAAAAAATCAAAATTTAAACAAGGAGAAAACAGCCCTGCAGAGCAGGGAGTGTCTTGCCTCCTTGGACACTAAGCAAAAAACTGGCAGTCTCTCTCTCCAGGCTGAGGGTATAGCTGATGGAGGAGGGGCTTAACAGTTTTCACTTAGTGTCACGCCTCCTATGGAGATGAGCTATACCCAAGGTCTTCTGTGTCCCCCAAGGAAATTGGGCGAGAAATACAGATACAATTTCAAAATTTCACTTTTTTGGCATATCTTCCATTTTAATATATTTTTTTTCCAGTTACAAAGCAAGGGTTAACAGCCAAACAAGACTCAATATTTATGGCTCTGATTCTGTAGTTTACAGAAACACCCCATATGTGGTCATAAACCACTGTACGGGCACACGGCAGGGCACAGAAGGAAAGGAATGCCATACGGTTTTGGAAAGGCAGATTTTGCTAGACAGTTTTTTCTGGACACCATGTCCCATTTGAAGCCCCCCTGATGCACCCCATGAGTAGAAAATCCATAAAAGTGACTCCATCTAAGAAACTACACCCCTCAAGGTATTCAAAACTGATTTTACAAACGTTGTTAACCCTTTAGGTGTTCCACAAGAGTTATTGGCAAATAGAGATGACATTTCAGAATTTAAATTTTTGGGCAAATTTTCCATTTTACAATTTTTTTTCCAGTTACAAAGCAAGGGTTAACAGCCAAACAAAACTCATTATTTATGGCCCTGATTCTGTAGTTTACAGAAACACCCCATATGTGGTCGTAAACCGCTGTACGGGCACACGGCAGGGCGCAGAAGGAAAGGAATGCCATACGGTTTTTGGAAGGCAGATTTTGCTGGACTGTTTTTTTTTTTGACAATATGTCCCATTTGAAGCCCCCCTAGAGTAAAAACTCCAAAAAAGTGACCCCATTTTAGAAACTACGGGATAGGGTGGGAGTTTTGTTGGTACTAGTTTAGGGTACATATGATTTTTTTTGTTTCTCTATATTACACTTTTTGTGAGGCAAGGTAACAAATAGCTGTTTTGGCAGCGTTTTTTTTTTTGGGTTATTTACAACATTCATCTGACAGGTTAGATCATGTGGTATTTTTATAGAGCAGGTTGTCACGGACGCGGCGATACCTAATATGTATACTTTTTTTTTTATTTATGTACGTTTTACACAATGATTTCATTTTTGAAACAAAATAAATCATGTTTTAGTGTTTCCATAGTCTAAGAGCCATAGTTTTTTCAGTTTTTGGGCGATTATCTTGGGTAGGGTATGATTTTTGCGGGATGAGATAACGGTTTGATTGGCGCTATTTTGGGGTGCATATGACTTTTTGATCGCTTGCTATTATACTTTTTGTGATGTAAGGTGACAAAAAATTGTTTATTTAGCACAGTTTTTAATTTTTATGGTGTTCATCTGAGGGGTTAGCTCATATGATATTATTATAGAGCTGGTCGATACGGACGCGGCGATACCTAATATATATATATTTTTTTATTTATGCAAGTTTTACACAATAATATCATTTTTTAAACAAAAAAATAAATCACGTTATAGTGTCTAGTTTTTTTTTTTTGGGCCATTGTCTCATGTAGGGGCTAATTTTTTGCGGGATGAGGTGACGGTTTGATTGGTACTATTTCGGCGTACATGTGACTCTTTTGATCACTTTTATCACCTTTTTTGGGAAGTAAGGTGGGCAAAATTTCAATTTCCTGATAGTTTTTATTTTTATGGAGTTCACCGTGCGGGGAAACTAACATGACCGTTTTATAGATCAGGTCGTTACGGACGCGGCGATACCCAATATGTGTAGTGTATTTTATTTTTTAAATTTTTATTCAGTGATAAATGTGATTTTATTATCTTTACTCTTTTTTTTTTTTTTTTACATTTTTGGGACCTTTTAGCATAGATCTGTTCAGCACCATGGACAGCAGGACGCCTGAGAAGGCGTCCTGTTGCCATGGGGACCTTCCCCGTCTGCCACAACTAAGCAGATGGGGAAGGAGGGGAGCTCCCTCCCTCTGTCCCCCCATCCATCTGGGGGCTGCAAAGGCACAGCAGGAAAGGGTGAAATGGCTAAACGGCTGACATCGCACTGAGCAATGTGCTGACACTCTGGTAAACCACTGGACACCAATGAAAATTTAGCGGGAGGCGGGCGGGGGATCGCGATCCCGCAACTGCCGCACCGCCCACAAATTAGATTTTGGACATTTTTAGGTTTCTGATCCCTGCGGTCAGGGACCGCAGGGATCAGAAACTACATAAAGCGCTGCAAACCGCAGGTCTGAATTGACCTGCGGTTTGCAGCAATCGCAGGTATGGGGGGGTCACAGGTCCCCCCTCGGCATTGAGCCTGAGTGCCTGGCTGTGTGTAACAGCCGGCACTCAGCGCTCTCACCATGTCTGCAGACATGGTTTAATGCCAGGACGAGTATACTCATCCTGGTGCGCTAAGTACCCTCGCTCCAGGACGAGTATACTCGTCCAAGGTCCTGAATATGTTAAAGGGAATCTGTCACCTGCTTTTACCATTTTAAGCTGGCACCATCGCTATGTTCACTAAAGTACATTATTTCCAGAAGTCATCTTTTTACTTTATTTCGTTTTGTCCTTTTGATATAAAAGCGCTTTTTATGATATGCTAATGAGGCTCCAAGGTGCCCAGAGGGGCGTTTTTTCCCCTCTCCGGTGCCCAGTGACGCCCCCCTGCAGTGCCTAAGAACGCCTCCTGATCCTCAAATAACCTCCCACAGCCCGGCAAACGGTTCCGCCCCCTCCCCACGTCATAGTCTACCTTCTAGAAATGCCCAGTCCTTCTTCCTGTCGGCTAGAAAACTTGCGCACGCGCAGTACCGCCTGCGCGATCATCAACCTCCTCAGGGCAACAGCGCTCAGGTTACATCACTGGGCTCAGCGCATGCTCAGTGAGACTTTTAAGGCTGTTGCCCTCAGGAGCTTGATGATCGCGCAGGCGGTACTGTGCCTGCGCAAGTTTTCTGTCCGCGACAGGAAGAAGGACGACTGCACACTCTCAATGGCTGCACACTCTCCCCGGTCAACCAAGTCCGCTGCCTTGGAGTGACCTTGGATTCTGCCCTCTCCTTCAGACCGCACATCCAAGCCCTTTCCACCACCTGCCGCCTCCAACTCAAAAACACATCCACACTTTCCTTAACTTTGAATCTGCGAAAAAAAATTTACATGCCCTCATCATCTCCCGCCTAGACTACTGCAACATCCTCCTCTGTGGCCTTCCATCTAGCACCCCTCCAATCTATCGTCAACTCTGCTGCCCGACTAATCCACCTCTCACCCTATTACTCCTCTGCCAATCCCTTCACTGGCTCCCCATTGCCCAGCGAATTCACTTTAAAGTACTAACAAATACATACAAGGCCGTCCATAACCTGTCCCCTCCCTACATCTCTGAGCTACTTTCCCGATACACCCCCCACACGCACTCTCCGATCCTCACAAGACCTCCTTCTCTCCTCTCCTCTTATTGCCTCTTCCCACAATCGCCTCCAGGACTTCTCCCGTGCATCCCCCACACTCTGGAACTCGCTTCCCCAACATATCAGACTCTCACCTACAGTGGAATCCTTCAAAAGAAACCTGAAAATCCACCTCTTCAGACAAGCCTACAACCCGTGACCCTGCTGCCTCTATACCGCCATGACCAGCTTCACCCGCACCTACTGTGTCCTTCTCTCATACCATGTAGATTGTAAGCCCTCGCGGGCAGGGCCCTCTCTCCTTCTGTACCAGTCTGTAACTCATCTTGTTTATGATTAGTGCAATTGTCTGTATTATGTATGGGCACCGCTTATCATATGTACAGCGCCAGGGAATGAATGGCGCTTTAATAATAAATAATAATGATATAGCGTGGACCATTTGCCTTGTATTTGTCTGGATTTTTAAACCGAATGAAATAAAAGTTTGCTTGTTTTTTGGAGCCGAACATCATTTCGTTTTCTTCCTATGGTTACTTACACATAATCTGCAACAGCTCCATATCTTCTCGTTGACGCAAATTTATGTCACATGTCGTTAAGGGGTTAAAGAGATGCTCAATCCATGTGCATAACGAAATAAAAATTATGACGACAAGTGCATAACAAGGGTAAAAAAAAAAATGACAGAATATAAGCATATGATGTTGTGAACGAGGTGACTGGATCCATTCAATCTTCAAGAAAGCAAATGTAAGAAGCCAACTGAAACCTGTTTAAAAATAAAGGGAAAAAAGTGAATATATAAACCAGAAAGAAAGCCTGAAAAATTTACTAGACAAATATTAAAAAAAGAAAGTACCTTTCATACAATATCCATTCTTTAGCGTTTTCCCTAAGGCTGGATGTTCTCAGGAAACATCACCACCAGGTATCTTTCTGGTAACGCGCGTCACCCCTATTGTTGTCTGCCTCCGATATGACCAGACCCTGCACCTGCAAAAAGATTAGCCTCAAAAATTAATGTCTTGCTCTTATCCAGGTCACATTTCTATCAAAATGTTCATCTAAATAGTTCAAGTGGCCATCAGTTTATTAAACATTTCCATATTTAAAAAAAAAATAAAAAATAAAAATCACACTTCCACAAAATACATGCTTTTAACCGCTTGCCGCACACCTAACGCCGAAAGGAGTCATTGCTGCGGCTCTCAGGCTACACTAACGCAGATTGGAGTCATCTCGCGTGAGCCGAGATTTCCTGTGAACGCGCGCACACAGGATCGCGTAGTTCACAAGTTCACCTGCAGCCTGCCGGCCGCGATCATTGGCTGGCAGGCTGTGGATTTTTGAATCGACCAATGAAATGGTTATGTCAGACGCTATTTTGAAAATAGCATCTGATATACCTGCTGCCTGGTCCTCTGGTGTCCCTTTTGCTTGGATCGACCACCAGAGGACACAGGCGGCTCTCTAAGTAGCACCAATCACCACACTACACATTAGATATTACCCTGTCATTTATTAACCCCATATTTAGCACCTGATCACCCATATTAGACTCCCTGATCGCCCCCTTATCCACCCCCCTGTCACTGATCACCCCCCTGTAAGGGTTCCTCATCCCTGCCAGGTAGTTTAGCGCCCAGCCCACTCCAGTCACTGATTAGTCGCTGATTAGCGTCATCGCTGTCACTAATCAGCACTAGTACTATATAGTATCTGTAAGTGATCAATACTGATCGCAATCAGATCTATATAAGTACATTAGGGTCACCTTAGGCACTACAAAAAACGCCGTGTTCGCCCGATCAGGCCTGATCTTGTGCGCACACTTGCGTTCAGTCCGCCCCACCGCAGTGACAGAATATTTTTTTCTAATCACTGCAAAAACACCGTAAAAATTGCTGCGCCGCTATAAAGATCACTTTTGAGCTTTTTGGGTCTTTATTAGCGATCGCAGCTTTAGGCCCCATGCACACGGCAGTGTGCGGGCCGTGGAACCGCGGCCTGGATCCCTCCTGAGAGCAGGAGCGCACGGCGTCACTGGTTGCTATGACGCCGTGCGCTCCCTGCTGCCGGCACAGTACAGTAATACACTGGTATAGATCATACCAGTGTATTACTGTATTGCGGCGGCAGCAGGGAGCGCACGGCGTCATAGCAACTAGTGACGCCGTGCGCTCCTGCTCTCAGGAGGGATCCAGGCCGCGGTTCCACGGCCCGCACACGGCCGTGTGCATGGGGCCTTACTTCGCAAGCACTCCTTTCTACTAGGTAGGTTTGCTCTTTTTCCCCGGGTAGTCTCAGAGGAATACCCCCTAAATTTAGTGAACCCAAAATGTCAAACAAGGGGGTATTCCGCTGAAGAGGCCTACAGGATTCTGGCCGTGATGGATGAAAGCGATGGGGACGCCTCATCCGCTGAATCCAGTGGTTCAGAATATGAACCTGTAGACAGCAGTGGCACTCTAACCGCTAGTGAAGACGACGAGGTAGAGGTCCCTGCTACGGTCAGGCGTACCCGATCCCATGTAAGAGTTCTGCATACCTTGCATGATGATCCTCATTTGCAGCAGAGTGGTGCTAGCGCTGATCTTGTTTATGGTGCGGCATACACCAGCAGCACAGCCTGGACCTTCTACCAGCACTGCCGTATTCCCTGGTGAAGTGGCGAGCACCAGACGGGCAGTTCCAGCTGGTACGTGCAATAACTCCCCTGTCGCAGCCACCGCGTTCACAGGCCCGTAGAGCCCTTAGTCTCCCAGAGGTGCTGGCAAATCCTAATTGGCAATCCCCTGCTTCCGCCGCACCCGTATTGCCCCCTTTCTCCGCCTAGTCCCGAGTTCGCGTGGAGACGGCTCATTTAGGATCGGCCCTTCAGTTTTTTGAGCTGTTCTTCACCGCGGATCTCTATGACCTAGTTGTGGCAGAAACCAACCGCTACGCCACACAGTTTATTACCGCCAATCCGGAAAGCTTCCATGCCCAGCATTCCCGGTGGAAAGCAGTCACAGTTTCCGAGTTTAAAATTTTGTTGGGCCTTCTCCTCAGCATGGGTCTAACTAAAAAAAAACTTATTGCGGTCATATTGGTCTAAAGACCCAATACATTTCATGCCCATGTTCTCTGCTGCAATGTCCAGGGCGCGTTTTGAGGCCATCATGTGCTTTATGCATTTCACTGACAATAGCACCTGTCATCCAAGAGGCCACCCTGCTTATGACCGGCTCCACAGAATTCGGCCCCTCATAGACCATTTGTCATCCAGATTTGCAGATGCGTATACCCCTAATCAGAACATCTGCATAGACGAGTCCCTAGTACATTTTACCGGGCGCCTTGGCATCAAACAGTACATCCCCAGCAAGCGCGCCCGGTCAACTGTGCTTCTTGCAGACTCCAGACTAACTCTATAGGCCCCCTGCAGAGTATTACTTAGCCATACACCCACCAAGCAAAAACCTCACCTGCTTCTGCCCTTGTCCTCACCAGATCAAACCACTCAAAAGCCCGGGAAATCAACGGTGCTTCTTGCAGACTCCAGACTGGCTCCGCCTACTCGAGTCTGGTCACATGGGCATGACATCATCAGAGGTCCTTTAGCTGCCTAGGAAATAGCATCTCCCCTGCGGTGGCGGGGTGCGTTCCACAGTGGAACGCACGCTCACACCACATGCCTGCAGCTGAGCTACACCTGTGGCCAATACATCTGAATAATCAAGAGGGCTATAAAGTGGGCAGTGACAGTCAGACAATGGCTCTGGACCGCCATAGGGAGTGCAAGGAGGACTGGACTGTAGGACAACTTAAATGTGAGTAACTCCATAAGACTGCTATAAATGGGCTCAGGATATATGAATACATCTTCTCTCATTACTTAATGTCTTGAATGCCCAGGCTCCATTCATCCACCTGATATATCTGTGGGGCCAGACTTGCGTCATCTAGGACCTTTTCAAGGTAGCATCATTTATTTTGGTGGTGGTTTCCTTGAGTGACTGGAGACACAATAAGTATGTATATGTATATACTCCGCTTTTTTTTCAGCCATATATCTATATCCCATAGGGACGCTCGTCCTATAATATGACGACCTGTGCCCTGTTGGCATACTAATACAAGGAGTGACATCAAAACTCTTAGACAGAGTGAGTTACCAATTAACCCTATGTGACTAGCATGGTGGTGGGCACACATTTATCAGGTGATGATTTAGTGCTGATGACGACCTGTAATTATACATATATGTCTCTTTTTCCTTTCTGTTCCCTTTACAGAATCCTAATCTGAAGTCCTGCATCTATGTAACTGATAGCCATGCATCGATGGTTGATTATGTCGGATGCTTCCTTAAACTCTCTTTAATACTAATAATATCATGTAAAACCAATAGGTCCAGTTCGAACTGCCATTTGTGCAGGAACAGACATGATCACACTAGGGCTGGTGAGAGAGATTCACCAGTAGAGCGGTCCCATTACCTGGGCCTCCTATCAGTGTGATATATAGGCTATATGCTGCTCACCTGTTGCAGCATTTTCTACACCTCATTATTTAATTTAACGGAAAGATTCATTCACCCCCTGATGATCCCACACCGTGGGGGAAACGCGTTGGGTTTTTAGTGTATTGCTTTGATTCGGTCCATATATCTGGGTGACCGCTTACACCCCTATAACGGAGTGTTTTTTAATGAGTAAGTCCGGTGCGCCGCGTACCTTTTGATATTTTTATATCACCAGGGATGTATACATAGCGCACTAAATTTATGTTTGTTTTTGTCTTGCTGTCCATAGAGGTCCCCCACAGAATAGGCTCATCTCAACAGGGAGGGCTACCTAGGATCTGTTAGCCTTAGGCTGGAGGACAGGGAGTCCCCACCATCAGGGGCCGTCCCTGGGCAAAGGGTTTAGCACAGGGTCCATAATAGGGACATTGTCCTTGCCCACAGCTAAACCCATCTAGTTAGAATAGGTGGTGGACCAACCATGGACACTCGATATGTGTTGAGATAATAAAGAATGTTTAATAACTGAAGCGATTGTTCTCTTGAAGGGTTGACTCTGTAGCTGGATTTTGACTTTTTAATAAGGCTGGTTGTTACGGACGCAGCAATACTTATGTGTGTTTTTTATTGTGCATAATTTTATGAGGTGAACAGGCTTTTTTTTTTTTTTTACTTAAAACTTTATTTTTTTTATTTTAAAACCCTTTTTTGACTTTTTATTTTTGTCCCACTGTGGGACTTCTTCTTTTCAGGGTTTGATCTGTTTCAATGCAGTACAGTACATGGTGTATTGTACTTCTGTAGCTGGCAGGCGCCAATGTCTGTGTAAGGGATCGGGGCTGCCATAGCAACCATCAGCCCCCTGTCACGGCAGAGCGGGGTGGGGCGATGGAGTCAGAGGGAGACCCGCTCCCTCTGTAAACCCTGCACGTAACACGTTCCTCGCTGACCATGGCATGTGAAGGGTTAATCCCGTTTCAACTATGACGGCGGTCAGTAACAGCTGGGCCCGTGCTGCTGACCGGGTGGGCGCAACTCCTGCACTCGCCCGATCCTGTACATGCACTTGGGGTTGCGGCAAGAGACCGCATTCCCCCGCGTATATGTATGTGAAAATGCGCAAATAGGTTAACGACCGATCCTGCGGATCATTCTCAGTATCAGCTCTCCTGCACACAAACGTTTTTTTATCCTATTTCCGTTCCGTTTTTTGCGTTCCGTATACGGAACCATTCATTTCAATGGATCCGCAAAAAAAGGAAGGTATTCCGTCTGCCTTCAGTTTCCATATTTCCGTTCAAAGATAGAACATGTCCTATTATTGTCCGCATAACAGACAAGGCTAGTACTGTTCTATTAAGGCCAGATGTTCCGTTCCCCAAAAAAAACGGAATGCACGCGGATGTCATTCATATTTTTTGCGGACCGCAAAATACTGAAAAAGCCACGCGGTCGTGTGAAGGAGGCCTCAGGAGCCTAGAAAACCCTTTTAAAAATAGATTGAAAAGAAACATGGACAAGCGCTGTGGCCTCTTAATAGTATTCCAAGCATAGCGCCATACATTGTGTAATGGCTGGACCTGGTATGGCAGCTCAGTCACATTTGCTGTGTGGTCTCTTCCTTACAATAGCCAGTCAGTAGATCTCTGTATATTATACATATTAACCCAGCGATGTCTGATCACCATGTGGTTGGATGATCACGACTGCTTATGATCAGGCAGAGCTCTGCTGGATCGGTGAGAGAGGTCTGCCTCCACACCATTCTGATCACTAGATGCTGAAGGATCTTGATGATGTCATGAGTGGGAGGGGCCAGAACCAGGAAGTGAATACTGTGATGTAAGTGAAGAGAAACATAATAGTGTGTGAGAGATGTATATGTAGCAGTGCTGTGTGTGCTGTATTAGTCATGGGGTGCATGCAGCAGTGCCGTGTATGTAAGTTCTGACCTTGACCCCTCCACTTCACTAAATATATATATTTTTTTCTAATTTTCCGTTGTCTAAACCAAGGGTGCGTCTTATAGTCTGGAAAATGTAGATTACACTTACCAGTATTGTGTTTTCCATGAGATAATGGCAGCACCCATAGAGAGACCTCCTCTTTCTAGACAGGAAACAGAATTGCTTAAAACAGGGAACGCCCTCTCTATCGTCAGTCCTTTTCCAAGATTAAGGAACCCTCTTATTAATATATCTATAATTATCCAGATTATTCCTCCTCTTTTTTTTAATTTTTTTTATTCAAACTCCAGGATGGGAATAACGCGGGTGCGGTCATAGACTCAAGGAAAACAGATTACCAGTAAGTGTCATCTAAATTTTCCCCTTCGCCTTATGACAGCACCCATGGAGAGCAGACAAGAAGAAGATAAAATGAGGGCAGGGGAACCGCCTGAAGAACTTTCCTTCCAAAGGCAAGACCTTCACGACAAGGCAGGTAGAGTCTGTAACGTATGAAGAGAATGCGGAGAACTCCATGCAGACACATAACAAATCTGTAGAAGCAAAACTCCTCTCTGCCCATGATGGAGATACCAACCTAGCTGAATGGGTCCCAAATCCTGAAGGGGGGAGACCCCACAATCCTAATGACCCTTCTAGGCCAACATAAGGGAAAGCATCATCATAGAAATCTCCTGGATAGGCTAAAAGGGGTCCGAGGTAAGGGCGGACAAGGCTAAGGTCCCAGGGTGGTACAAGCCTAGTTACTACTCTAATAAACTTCTTTATCCATGGATGTTCTGCAAAATTCATTTAGAACTGTCAATGCTGAGGCCTGGACCTTAACCCTTTCTACCCCGGGCCAGTTTTCACCTTCCTGCCCAGGCCATTTTTTGCAAGTCCGACATGTGTCACTTTATGTGGTAATAACTGTAAAACGCTTTTACTTATCCAGGCCACTTCTAGTCACATATTGTACTTCATTGCAGTGGTAAATTGAGTTAAAAAGAAACATTTTTAATTTATAAAAAAATAAATACCAAATTTACCCAAAAATTTGAAAAATTAGCTAATTTCAATTTCTCTACTTCTATAATACATAGTAATACCTCCAAAAATAGTTATTACTTTACATTTCCCATATGTGTACTTCATGTTTGGATTATTTTGTGAATGACATTTTATTTTTTGGGGACGTTACAAGGCTTAGAAGTTTAGAAGCAAATCTTGAAATTTTTCAGAAAACTTCCAAAACCCACTTTTTAAGTAACAGTTCAGGTCTGAAGGCACTTTGTGAGGCTTACATAATAGAAACCACCCAAAAATGACCCCATTTTAGAAACTACACCCCTAAAGGTATTCAAAACTGATTTTACAAACTTTCTTAACCCGTTAAGTGTTCCACAAGAATTCATGGAAAATGAAGATGAAATTTCAGAGCTTCACTTTTTTGGCAGATTTTCCATTTTATTCAATTTTTTTTCTGCTAACAAAGCAAGGGTTAACAGCCAAACAAAACTCAATATTTCTGGCCCTGATTCTGTAGTTTACAGAAACACCCCATATGTGGTCGTAAACTGCGGTACGGGCACACAGCAGGGCACAGAAGGAAAGGAACGCCATATGGTTTTTGGAAGGCAGATTTCACTGGGATAATTTTAAGCTGCCATGTCCCATTTGAAGACCCCCTGATGCACCCCTAGAGTAGAAACTCCAAAAAAAGACCCCGTTTTGGAAACTAAGGGATAAGGTGGCAGTTTTGTTGGTACTAGTTTAGTGTACATATGATTTTTTGGTTGCTCTATAATTACACTTTTTGGGAGGCGAGGTAACAAAAAATAGCTGTTTTGGCACAGTTTTTATTTTTTATTTACAATGTTCATCTGACAGGTTAGATCATGTGGTATTTTTATAGAGAAGGTGGTTACGGACGCGACAATACCAAATATGTATACTTTTGTTTGTTTCAGTTTTACATACTGAAATAAAGCATTTTTGAGAAAAATTATGTTTTAGTGTCTGCATATTCTGAGAGTCAGTTTTTTTTATTTTATGGGCGATTGTCTTAGGTAGGGTCTCAGTTTTTGCGGTATGAGATGACGGTTTGATTGGTACTATTTTAGGGTGCATATGAATTTTGGATCGCTTGGTATTACACTTTTTGTTCTTACAGACGCGGATACCTAATATGTATACTTTTTTTGATTTAAGTTTTACACAATAACAGCATTTTTTAAACTAGAAAAAAATCATGTTTTAGTGTCTCCATATTCTGAGAGCCATAGTTTTAATTTTTTTTTATTTTTTTTACGGTGTTCACCTGAGGGGTTAGGTCATGTGATATTTTTATAGAGCCGGTCGATATGGACACGGCGATACCTAATATGTCAACTGTGACGAATACCGTACACCTCGTGCGCCCGACTGACGCCAACTACGTCGAGCTCACGGGATACGGTATGGTCACTGGTTACCAAGGTGCGACGTTACGCCCTCCTGGAGGAGCGGGTAAGGTCAGTCTTGGTACAGTGTTCACAGACTCCTCCTGTCCACACGGGCACATGCAACAACTGCCTCAGTGAAACAGCGCGTTCGCATCCCGGAAAGACTGCCACCAGTTTCGTGATCGAGATACCAATCAGCACAAGATTAAATTATATATTTAATCTCCTTAACGGCTCACTAGAAATTACACTATACACACACTAAGGATACATACAGTGGTCTGAGATTACAAATACAGGTGGTATGGTACAAACAGGGTTAAGCAGAACAAAAGTCAGTTTACCAGATGGATGAGTCCTTTGGGTTGTGATGAGTTCTTAGCTGTATTCACATGGAGGGCAGTGATGTCAGCTGGTTGCAGGTCCCTCTAAACACATGGCATGATGTGACCCTCCTTCAGAGAAAAGAAACGCCCGCTTGCTGGCACAAGCCTTTTAAACTGTAGCCGACCCCTCCTCTTCCTGCCTCTGGGAAGGTTCCCCCCCCCCCCCCTGCTAATCCTGGCAGCTCAATGACCCACAAAAACCTTTAGGGTTCATAGCTCCAGACCAGAAGGTCACAGGGAGATGGTTCTGGGACCAACAGACCCGCCTGGGTTCCGGCTACAAGTAGTGTCCAAGCATGGTACCGTTATTTAGTTTCTGTGGGGAGATATGTATATCTATCTTCCCTGGCACCCGATCTCCAACCTATGACCATGGGCATGTTCGTCTTTGCCCAGGATTGCATAAATATATTTGACTTATGTCTGGGATGGACGGGCTTTTTTTTTTTTTTTTTTTACTTGAAACTTAAATAAATAGTTTTACAAAAAAAATATTTATTTTTAACTTTCTTTTTTTGTCCCACTCTGGGACTTCAACTTTTGGGGGTCTGATCCCCTTTACAATACTTCTGTATTGTAAAGCATTGGCTGTAAGTGTATTACACAGTGTAAAGCAGGGGGCTGGATCTTACAGGCTGTGACGGAAGGCATCGAGCTGCCTTCCCTGCCATTGGGTCCCAGTCACAGCAGCACGGGGACCCGATGGCTCCTCTGATCCCCGCAGGACATCGCCAATTTCACATCAAGGGTTAATGCGCCAGCATCAGTGTTTTCACCGATGCCAGCACAAAGGCTATGTAGCCAAAACGTTGCTGTATCTGGACCGTGTGTACTGTTTCATGCACCGTGTGTGAATAAAGCCTTATTGGATTGGAGATGCTGCCATCACATTTTTTGTACTATTCATCGCTGTAACCCCCAAGGGTCAGGGGATTTGGACTGGCTGATGCATTCCTGAGTTTCCAAGTTGAAAGGTACCTTTGTGCTGCTCTGTATATGTAAAGGGAGAATATTAATCGCCAATATTATGCGAATATCAGTAATTAGTATTCCTAAATAGGAGGAGCCGTCTAGTGAAGGCTCCGCCTATTTATACCTTTATATATAACAATATCCTCGCTATGCCTTACACTAATCACTATACTAGCTGCATGCGCCTTACTACCGCTAACAAGTACACACTACAAAGGGTACAAGTAACACAGTATTTATTAACACCTGACACTACGCACACAATACAGTAATACAGCACTAAATATACAATACTCAACTACACTACACGTTCCCAACTTCCACCCACAAACTAACTATACAATACACACATACAGGTATAACAACCCACCCACCTGACTAATATTCTATCCCTAGGGGGCCCGACGAGGGTTGACGGTGGTCGTGCTGGGGTAAAGCAGACCACAAACCAATGCAGGGGTGATAACTAAGGGAATGAGGGTATGGCAAGGGTTACCAGGGGAATCAAGGGTTAATATAATAACCAGGGGCAAGGGTTATTAGAATGGGGGTATTGTGGGGGGGCTTGATAGTGGAGGGGATGATAGCGTTGGTGGGATAGTGTGGGGGGGGGGGGTAAATAGAATGGAGGGGATGGTGGGATAGTGGGGGGGTAAATAGCGTTGGTGGGATAGTGGGGGGGGGGGGGTAAATAGAATGGAGGGGATGGTGGGATAGTGGGGGGGTAAATAGAGTTGGTGGGATAGTGGGGGGGTAAATAGAATCGTTGGTGGGAAAGTGGGGGTTAATAAAGATACTTAGGGTCCTGCTCGTTGTCCAGGGGGGCTCGTCTGTCCAGGGGATGATTCTCCAGGTGAGGTGGGCGGCCGGCTCTCTTCTGCTTAGTGTCGGGCCAGCCGGACTTATATGTCCAGCCGCCCGCACTCCGTACCACCCACACAGCGGCGCGCGAGCGCGCACCACTGTGAGGAACACGTGGGCCGGCGCGGTGAGATGACGTCACCGCGCCTGCCCGCGCATCCCTGCACGCGCGCCGCAGGGCCGTGTGTACTGGCTGACAGGCGGGAGATCCTTTGATCTCCCGTCTGCAGCTCTTAGCATTCCGGACATCGCAATGGTAATTGCGATGCCGGAATGCGCATAATAGAGGGAGCGGAGGTGTCTCCACTTTCTCTATTATGCTCCAATTATCTCCAGCCGGGCTGGAGATAATTGGAACAAAAGGATTCAGATTCATTAGAATCCGAATCCTTTTGAGGTCACCAGAATGACCGGACCTTATCCGGTCATCCTGGCGCCTTTACTCAGAATGCATCAATGTGAATGCTTGGGCCACATTCACATTGATGCATCTGGGTCCATGTAGGGGGGGTTTAATGTATGTGGGGCTGTGTATGTGGCATTTACTTCAGGGGGCATGAAGGGGGACATATATATCATGTATAGAGATTAAAGGGGCCCACATATATATTAAAGGGGCCCACATATACAGTGGCGGAAATAATTATTTGACCCCTCACTGACTTTGTAAGTTTGTCCAATGACAAAGAAATAAAGTCTCAGAACAGTATCATTTCAATGGTAGGTTTATTGTAACAGTGGCAGATAGCACATCAAAAGGAAAATCGAAAAAATAACTTTAAATAAAAGATAGCAACTGATTTGCATTTCATTGAGTGAAATAAGTATTTGAACCCTCTAACAAAAAAAGACTTAATACTTGGTGGAAAAACCCTTGTTTGCAAGCACAGAGGTCAAACGTTTCTTGTAATTGATGACCAAGTTTGCGCACATTTTAGGAGGAATGTTGGTCCACTCCTCTTTGCAGATCATCTCTAAATCCCTAAGGTTTCGAGGCTGTCTCTGTGCAACTCTGAGCTTGAGCTCCCTCCATAGGTTTTCGATTGGATTAAGGTCCGGAGACTGACTAGGCCACTCCATGACCTTAATGTGCTTCTTCTTGAGCCACTCCTTTGTTGCCTTTGCTGTATGTTTTGGGTCATTGTCGTGCTGGAACACCCATCCACGACCCATTTTCAGTTTCCTGGCAGAGGGAAGGAGGTTGTCGCTCAGGATTTCACGATACATGGCTCCGTCCATTTTCCCGTTTATGCGAATAAGTTGTCCTGTGCCCTTAGCAGAAAAACACCCCCAAAGCAAAATGTTTCCACCCCCATGCTTGACGGTGGGGACGGTGTTTTGGGGGTCATAGGCAGCATTTTTCTTCCTCCAAACACAGCGAGTTGAGTTAATGCCAAAGAGCTCTATTTTGGTCTCATCAGACCACAGCACCTTCTCCCAGTCACTCTCTGAATCATTCAGGTGTTCATTGGCAAACTTCAGACGGGCCTGCACATGTGCCTTCCTGAGCAGGGGGACCTTGCGAGCCCTGCAGGATTTTAATCCATTGCGGTGTAATGTGTTTCCAATGGTTTTCTTGGTGACTGTGGTCCCTGCTAATTTGAGGTCATTAACTAACTCCTCCCGTGTAGTTCTAGGATGCTTTTTCACCTTTCTCAGAACCATTGACACCCCACGAGGTGAGATCTTGCGTGGAGCCCCAGAGCGAGGTCGATTGATGGTCATTTTGTGCTCCTTCCATTTTCGAACAATCGCACCAACAGTTGTCACCTTCTCTCCCAGCTTCTTGCTAATGGTTTTGTAGCCCATTCCAGCCTTGTGCAGGTCTACAATTTTGTCTCTGACATCCTTGGACAGCTCTTTGGTCTTTCCCATGTTGGAGAGTTTGGAGTCTGCTTGATTGATTGATTGATTCTGTGGACAGGTGTCTTTTATACAGGTGACTAGTTAAGACAGGTGTCCTTAATGAGGGTGACTAATTGAGTAGAAGTGTCTAACCACTCTGTGGGAGCCAGAACTCTTAGGCTAGGTCTACACGACGACATTTGTCGCGCGACATTTTGTTGCACCAATGTCGCGCGACAATTTTTATAATGGCAGTCTATGGTGTCGCACTGCAACATGCGACATGCTGCGACTGCGACGCGACAGTCGCCGAAAATCCATTCTTCTGCGACTGTCGCGTCGCAGTCGCAACATGTCGCATGTTGCAGTGCGACACCATAGACTGCCATTATAAAAATTGTCGCGCGACATTAGTGCAACAAAATGTTGCGCGACAACTGTTGCGCGACTTTTTGTCGCGCGACAAATGTCGTCGTGTAGACCTAGCCTAAATGGTTGGTAGGGGTTCAAATACTTATTTCACTCAATGAAATGCAAATCAGTTGCTATCTTTTATTTAAAGTTATTTTTTCGATTTTCCTTTTGATGTGCTATCTGCCACTGTTACAATAAACCTACCATTGAAATGATACTGTTCTGAGACTTTTTTCATTTCTTTGTCATTGGACAAACTTACAAAATCAGTGAGGGGTCAAATAATTATTTCCGCCACTGTATATTAAATGGGCACATGCATATGTATAGGCATTCACGGGCCACACTATATGAATTCCCACAGGGGCATAGATGAGCCCCTGGGAAATATCGGAGGCGGATGGGCACAGGTGCTGGGCACATTTGCGCACATCGTCCTCTGCACCGCCAATACACACACACACCCCCACACAATACGCGCCACCCTTCCTCAACAATCCCCCTGTTGTCGGAAATGCGACAATCTCTTGGGGGGGGGGGGGGGAAGGGTGGAGGCATCTTTGCCCCCCTCAACCCCATCCTTGGTAATGGTCCAGGAAAACCGGAGTGCACCCTGTCTCTTAGGTACCTAGACATCATCTAACCCGATGACTTCCTCCGACCTGCCCTTCACCGTAACCGACTCCCCCATCCACAGGATACACCGTCGTCTTCTTTTCCCAGGAACTCTTCTGCCTTGATTGTTACGGTGTCAGCCCCTCCTACTGTCATCTCTTTCTGGACTTCCGGAGTGGCTTGTACCTCGCAGTCTTTGTCTGGTCTTTCTCTCATTCTTCCGGTGTCGGTCACTCCTGAAGTTTAGAATGACCACACCCTCGCTGTCTCTCGGCAATTGCTGCTGATCTTCAGGTGTCGTCCACGCCCAAGGAATCTGGAGTGGGTCCACCCTTACAGTCTCAGTCTCCATTTTGCGTCATGTCTTGTTCCATCTTGATCGAAGGATGGGTGCGGTTCTCCCATGGACAGCTGAATCGGTCTTTACGAGGCAGGTCAGATCTTTCTTCAATAGAGGTGATGTCACGGTACCTAAATTCTAACAACGGGAATACCTCCGTTACACTACACATCCAGGTTTTCCCTCATGATCCTTACCGTTCAGTGGTCAAGGTGGCAAATGGCAACCAGGGGGGGCCTGTCCCTATCGTGCCCTATTCTATCCCCATTCACACCACCTATTTACACAATAACCCCCCAAACCCAAGAGTTCAGTCCAATTGTCCTGTCTTTTGGGTGATTAGGCCTCAGGACTTCTTGTGGAGTCATGTCCTGAGCCTTCGGCGGTTGACTTCGTGCAGTGCCGTCTGGTTCTGGTTTAGTTGGTCCGTTAGTCTCTTGACTCTCCGATACATCCACCATAGTCCAAGGTACATGAGTCCAACCAGAAGCACTATCACCGGGTGTATCAATAAATTGAAAAATGACGTTGCCTTAGGACTGTATCCGAAAAGACTCTCCCACCACGAAACCTTTGAGTCCTTGTCCAATGCTGTGGCAACCGCGATGATCTTTGTTCTGTCATGGGTGAGTTGAATGGTGGCTTGCTTCTCCGTCTCCCGAAGACGTTGTATGATCTCTTCCTCTTGGCTGAAATCCATCAGGAGATGTCTAAGTTCTTTGCCAAACCCAAGAGGAATCTTCTGAAGTCTTACAGGAACATCGGGGCGGATGTCAAGTCTTTTCTCTGGGGTAATCGGGGTTCTTCCCTGCTGCTCTGCGACGTTCAAACCTAAAACGGGACTAAGGGTGCAGTACGCTCCGGGGCGGAGTGTTCCTCGTTCGGTGCAGTTAAGCCCAAAAATTGCATATGATGGATCACTCCCTTGGTACCAACACCAATACCCCTGCCCCAAATATTTCAAAGAGGATGAGGGCATTGGGTTGGCCTTCATCTCACAGGACCCCTCGGTGTTCCAACACTGGTGTCTGAGCATCCGCTCCCGACTACCCTGACAGAGGATGGCATTCTCCTTTATCCGACATCCCTCTGTATCAAACAGAGGGATGGCCCTCCTCATAGGTTAGAACGCCCGAGGGGAGCTGGGGATGAAGCACCGTCTGGTTGTTAATCATCGTTCCTAGATTGATGACACTGTATCCTTGTCTGATGCGACCGGATACAGGTGCCAGGGACGAAGCAGTGCAGGTTAAATTTTGACATCCATGCCACTGAACCACCCACCAGTTGGTGTGATTAATGGCAAAAGGAGAAATCAGTGGACTTATTCACTGACGGAGGTTGAATGGGAAGTGGCCGTTATGAAGTGCCGTGACAATATGTTTAAGGTTGTCCGAGAGTTCACTTTGGACCTGCGTACACGCCAGGGCAAGCTGAGCCCGATCCTGCTCCTCCAAAAGACCCACAACTAACCTCCTAAACTTCTCGCGTATAGCAGAAGATAGAGAGGTAGTGGCATCAATGTGCGAGTGTTGTAAACCCTCTAAGACGTGGTCTACATCAATCTGGGTCTTGAATCCCTCCCCGGCGTGTCACGCAACCTCCCCAAGCTTACTTCTCAGGACTTCCATATCCATAGTGTTCAGGGCACCCACTCCCAAAGCACCTCCGCCAAGTCCCATAGCCACCAGGTCTCTCCTCCCCCTGTTCTTCCTGGGTCGAGAGTCGTCTTTCCTGACCTCTTGCCCCGCCTCTATCCAACCTCTTACCATGTCAATTTGGTTCCTAACGAACTCCTCACACCTGTGATCCCAGTGATCAACTCGGAAGTCATCTACGGAAATTCTCCAGGTAAACAGGATGAATTTTGCCTCCGTGATGATCTTCCAGGGGGATGACAGTTGAGGAGCTACAGGGTCTGCCAATTGATGGATAGGGGTGGTGCAAGAGTCTGAATGTGGTCTTACGGGTTGGAGACCTTCTGTTTCGTAAGGGACCCTTACTACCATAACACAGACCTGTCCCCGTCCTTTGAATGGATACCATTGTTCGTCTTCTCCAGCTTGTAACACTAGTTTCCCTACGGGTTTGGTTTGAGACAGATAGACCCATTGAGTAAAGGTCCAGCACCCTTCGTCGGCTGCCTCGCAAAAAGGCCACTTGAATGAACCATCTATATTGATGTCAAAGTTAATGTCCCTGCCTCTGGGGTCTGTCCAATCGGAAGACACATACCTACCCCGGTATTCCTCAGTCATAGGGGTACCATCCATCCATACATCCACTGTAGGGGTGTCCACCCCATTACACACTAAATCCCACCTCCAGGGATTAGTGTCTAACATCACCATCTGGGTATCCTGTTCCCAGTGGGCATAGGTGACGAAATAGTATCCCGTCACCTCAGGAACGCAGTTGTCTCATGATCGTAATCATGAAAGACCGTATGGATGGAGACCCCTTTAACTGCGCATACCTTGGGTCCTTGGCATCGGTCCGTACCTTTAAAACTGGCTCGATACAAACCCTCCAGTTTTACCGGACCACTCTGATCATTCCAGATGGCCTGATCAGAGTCACTGCAATTTAACTTTAACATCATTATGCTGGTTCGCAAGTAATCTGTGGATACATGTCCCTGTACATAACTGGATTCCCTGGTGATAATCATCTGGGAATCCCTCAACATACAATAAGCCTTCAGGGTGCCTTTTACCGGAATGGGCCTATCGAAATATGTCCTAACCCTCAACCCGTTTCTGCTATCCTTCCCTAGGAAGGTAGCTTTCAGGATATACCAACCGCTGTACTCTGCCCCAGTGACATCTTCAGGACTCAGCAAACCCTCCTTTGTACACAACACTGAGGTAGTGTTGGCTCTCACTTGCTGGTAAGGGTGCAGGTGTGGATTCCTAGACACCCATCTTAAGGATTTGATAGGTACAGGGTCCAAGTCCTGAAAATGCCTGTATTCCTTGAGACAGAGCGTGCAAGTCATGTTGTATGGCAGACACATTCTCCACCGGGGTATAATGCTGAATTACACCGTTGGCAAAACCCTCTCTGGAAACCATACAGATACCATTGACCTGGTGTAAAGGTAACGTGCTCGTATGGTTCCAGGATTTTGCCACCCAAACATTCCACCATTAAAAGGCCGGGTCCATCAAGTGATATGCTGGCCATACCAATATTAGTCCCCAGGTCCTCCCCTGAAGAGGCTGAGCCTGCCACCAACATGCTTACCACCAGTGTCACAAGCTGGATACGTATCCCATTCCGAGGATGCCTAGCTCTTCCCTGGTAGTGAGGTCCCATGGAGTGTCTCCCTCTTGTGTTCTGCAATGAGATGGAATGTGTATAAGTGTATCGGATTCACCTTCGATCCACCAAGCCATTTTCTCCCCCCCCCCCCCCCTCCCTCACCCAACTCGGAACGGTCTTCGTTATTGAGTTGGGGAGGCTCGGGTGGCTTTGGCCTGGTCGATGTGAATCCAAAAAACTTCCTGGCGTCTACGGGATTTCTTCTTGCTCGTGATAGGCCTTTGTACCTTCAGCATGGTGTCCCCCATCACTTCAAGGACCTTGTACGGTCCTTCCCAGTTTGCGTCCCATGGGCCGACCCGACGAAAGACTTTCACCATTACCATTTCTCCTACAGAGGGCATAGGTGTTTCCCCCTGTAGATACGGTTTGTGTAACCGTATAGCTGCATGAGGCAGTAACTCCTTCAGGTTCTGCTGAACCTGTTGAAGAAACAAGTCCCTGGCGATGGCGTTCTTCGTGGGCTCCGACACTTGGGGTTCGTTTGGTAGACATAGGGGCATCTTACGTCCGGTCATGAGTTCAAATGGGGAGATACCAGTAGTAGAGGCCTCTGTGGCTCGGATACCCATTAGCACAGCTGGAAGGGAGGTTACCCAAGAGGAACCTTTCTCCAGCAGTGCCTTGGAAAGCCGGGTTTTGATGGTCCGGTTCATCCGCTCCACGATGCCCGCTGACTGAGGGTGATAAGGGACATGAAACCTTTGCTTTATGTCTAGGAGACCACAAAGCGCTTTCATGACCTTACCCATGAAATGGGTCCCTCTGTCGGATTCTATCAATCTGGGTAACCCCCATCGTGACAGAACTTGTTCCCAGAGAACACGGGCAGTGGTGGAGGCCGAATCATTGACCGTAGGGATGGCTTCTACCCACTTCGAGAAGACATCCACTACCACCAGGGCGTAACGACAGTTACGACTCCCAGTTGGCAAAGGTCCGATGAAATCAATTTGGATAGCGGACCATGGACCATCGGCAGGAGGAACCCGCTGTAACACTGGCTTCAAGGCAGATGCCCTTGGGTTAACCTGAGCACACACCAGGCACTGTTGCGTAACCTCCTCTACTGTGTTGGACATTCCGGGCCAGTACAATTTGTCTCTCAGGAGAGGCAAGAGCTTATTCCGGCCAAGATGTCCAAACATTTGGTGGTTCAACCGTGTCAGCTCTGCTTGCAGATGCTGAGGAACCACCGGGAGAGGAAGCGACTGTGTACCGGTGTCGTGACACAGGATCCCCTGTTGTAAGGACCAGGGATGCTGTGGTACTTGGATGTGTGTCATTAGAAGAGGATCCTTAGCTTGTTCCTCCTCGAATGACACCGGGCTGTCACTCAGATGGGTATGTGCTGCAATCCGGAATGCGGGCAGTGGCTCAGTGCCTGGTTCCCTAAAGGTCCCAGATACTGCTGCTAGTTTTGCCAGTTCGTCTGCCTGGTTGTTACCTATTGTCAAAGGTTCATCCCCTTTTTGATGCGCCGGGATTTTTATGATGGCTGCTTCCGCCACGTGTGCCATACCCCACTCCCACAGCTCCTTCAGGACTGACACATGAGCCAGAGGTTTGTTTTGGCTGTCCACAAATCCTCTTCGCTTCCAAACGTCCAGGTGCAATGTGAGGGAGCGAACTACATATGAGCTGTCGCTATATATAGTTAGTTTCCCTGGAGGGTGAAGAAGCAGAGCCTCTTTAACAGCCTCCAACTCTGCCCGCTGTGCTGACATGTGACCTGGTAACCGGACAAGACTCTGGGTACCAGTGGTCTCATCCAGCACAGCAAAACCTGTGACATATTCCCCATCCAGATAGAACCGAGAGCCATCAACAAAGATGACTGTCATCTGGATGCTTGTCAGTCCTGAACATCTGTGGAGAGTCGTCCATTACCGGTTGGCCACAGTCATGTTCAGTTCCAGTCAGGTTAAGCAACTGGGACAGAACATACTTGGCCTTGTGGTCCACCTGCAGATTCCGGCCGCTGAGATCCATGATCCATCTCCCGAATCTCTGTTGGGAGACTCCAGGGAGAGTATCACGGAGCAAAAGGGTCAACGGTGAATGTGGAGTCTGCAAAGTGAGGGGCTGGAAGCCAACAATATGCTCAGTGGTCTTAACAGCATAGTGTATGGCTGCCAATTGCTTGGCGCATTCATCGAACCCTCGTTCGACGGGCGAAAGCAGCCTGGAGAAGTATCCCAGCGGTCTGGTCTCGTAGCCTACTTTCTGTACCAGGACCGCTGTGATAGACTCGATCCCTGCATGCGCCTGTATGGCCAGTTCCCCATCTGAATGTGGAGTGGCCAACACAGGCGCCGAGGAGAGGTCCCTTTTCAGGGTTGAAAAGGCCTCTTCCTGCGCATCGGACCATCCTTTGAGGGTTCCTCTCCCCGAAGGAGTTCGTAGAGAGGCTTCGCTTTGGCCGCGAAATCCTCTATGAACTCCCTCATGAAGTTGGCGACCCCCAGGAATTTTCTCAAATCCTGAAGGGTGCCAGGCCTGGGTAACTTTACCATGGCTTCCACACGGGTCATCATGATACCTTTGGTTCCACAGGAAATTTGGACCCCAAGGAAAGTTACCTCTGCTTTAGCCAGATTTGCCTTATGGGGACTCAGTTTGAGTCCTGACTTTGCCAGGAGTCCTAGCAGCTCTTTCAACAGAACCAAGTGTTCCTCCATGGTCTCTGTATGCAAAAGCAAGTCGTCCACGTATTGTAAAAGGCATTCCGGTCGTGAGAATACACTCAGCACAGCCGCTAATGCCTGATGGAAATACGTGGGGCTGCTATGGAACCCCTGGGGCAGTACCGCAAACATGTACTGTTTGTCCCCCACTGTGAAGGCAAATTTGTACCGACACGACTCCGTGAGTTCGATGGAGAAGAACCCGTTGGCAACATCGATGGTCGAGAATACGCGGCTTTCGCCACTTATTCTGGCCATGATGTCGGGAGTTTGGGCCACCACCGGGGCTGACATTGGGGTGTATTTGTTAAGGACACGGAGGTCTATGGTCAGCCTCCATGCATTCGTGTCCTTTTTCTTAACTGGCCAGAGGGCATTGTTGCACTTTGAGTTGCCCTCAATGACCACACCCCTAGTCTTCAATTCAAGGATTGTGTCCATAATTGAATGGGTGGCCTCTGGTGGAAATCGATATTGGCGTTGAGGTGGAGGGTCAGGACCCTCTATGTCTACCAAAACGCCAGTCTGCCACAGTCATTCTTACTTTGGGCCCACAGATCAGGGTGCTTGTACACAATAGGCTCAAGGTCTGGATTGTTTGAGACCTCAGGCCACTTGTGTTCCAGCACATCAGTAGAGTTATCTACTGCTGGCAAAGGTGGTCCCAGATACTGGCGTTGAATGACAAACACCTTGGCTCGTCTGGGACCTCTCCACACAATGCAATTTGCCAGATCCAGGATCCACCCATTTTGTGTCATTACATCGGTTCCGATAATGTTATCAGAACCGGGGTAATACCACATGGGTATCCTGAGGGTAGTGCACCTGGTAATCTGAATGATTACCTCATCAATTCTGTGGGCCTTCACCCCCCCTTGTTGGTGATCAAATCCGATCACCACACACTGAGGGCTGTTGGGGAGTAGATCATGCTTGATATTGGTAATGGAGATTTCCGCCCCAGTATCAAGCATGATTTCCGTTTCTTTATCTTTTATCGTGGCTTTTATATGGGGTCTCCCTGAAGGCTCCAGTATGATTGGACATACTGGTGCCAACTCTTTAGGGACCCCTAATCTTCATTCGATATCCACCAGACTCCCAGTAGGTACTTGTGTGGTACATACTGCCACTCTTGCGCTCTGTTCCTGATCCTTAGGTGTGGAATCTCTTGATTCAACGCCCCCTGGGACATTCATGACCGCCAAGCATTTTGGTGCTTGCCCTGATGAATGTCCCAGATTCATATCACCCTGTCCCCCCACAGGCCTGGCAAAATTGGGTTTCATCCTGAAACCGTTATTATTGCCATTTTTATCCGAATTTGTCCGGTTAATGTGTAACCACTGTGGACAATTTCTTTTTATATGCCCCTCTTGTAAGCACAGGAAACAACGAAAGTTTCCTGCCCTTTCCAACGGTGGGGCCGTGGGGCGAACGGTGGATGTATACCTCGTGTGTTGTACCCGGTCGTCTTGTGACCTACCGTATACAGGCACACGCTCCCTCACTTTCACAGACCTCTTACTGAGCAGTATGTCTTGTCTACACTGCTCAATAATCATGGCTGCGTCCGTGAGGGATGGCTCCCTAGCTGCACTCAGCCGGATTGCAGTATCAAGATATGGGAATTTTTCCACAAACATGCGCACCATGCCTTGTGGAATCCCAATACCCTGATCTTTGGTAACCCTCCTGTACATTGCTTCAAACCGACTACACAATGACAAGGGTTCATCATGTATAGTAGGCTTGAATTTTGACAGGACCTCTGGAGTGACATCCCAGTGACCCGTGGCCAGTCTCGTGAGTATGGAGAGACGTTCTTCCTTATCATGAAACTGGCCATTCGTGGGTTGCATCCTCCCCGTTACCTCATACCTTTGATTAAGGTGTGTTGGTAACCATAATCTGAACAGCTCCATGCGATATTCCGGAGCCACTGAATATTTGTTACAGTGACCTTCGAAAATATCGCATGAAGCGAACGGATCTACATGGGGATCATATTTCGGGATCTCCTTGCAGATCCGTAACAGGAAGTTTATCCTTTCCATACTTGAATGGTTAGGATACATCTCTTCCTGTTTTTTCCGGACGTGTTGGCGGATTGGAAGCGGAATATCCTCCACTCTCCTCTCCCCAACCGTTGTCCTGTTCCTGGTAACGGTTGCTACTCCTATTCTCCCCGGGTGTCGGGGTGAATCGTAGTGACCGCTCCACATGTCCCCTAGTGTCTACCACTGCGGATGTATTATCCGTCGAAGACCTTGGCGCTGTCGCCGCTGTCTCCTCCTGTGCCGTTCCCGAAACACAAACTTGTTTCGTGGGCACCATACCATTGGTACTAGGCCTGGACAAATTGGAGATTGCCTGCTGCAAGTCTGCAATGGTTTGCGTCTTTGCAGCCAGGTCCTCCCTCATCTGAACAATTATCCGTAGATACCGTATTGTTCCTGTACTGATTAATCTCAGTGTACAGCCGGAGTAGCTCTCTGTCCATATCAGAGTAGAGACTGTCCTTATCCGAGAGTCTCGACTCTAACACACAGATTTCTCTTCCCCTCTCGACCGTACACTGGGCTTCCTCTTGTAATTGAACCTCTAGTGTGTGAATTCTTTTACAGTTATCAACACAACAATTGCAGTGGAAGTTTGCCTTGTCCGCAACCTCCCCTGCCTTTCTTGTGCTGGTAAGTGTCTCTGTGTTCCACCTTCCAAATGGTATCCTCATAGGAAAGAACCAATTTGGCTAGCATTTGGAGGCGTTTGGTGTTCTTATTGAAGACACTCCTACTAATACAAACCCGGTCATGAGCATAAGCCTGGTCCAGTAAAGCGGACCACAGCAGCTCAGCGGATTTGTATGTAGTAGGAACAATGGGATTAAAAGTGCTGTTTTTGGAGTGTGGAGAAGTTCATACTCACATTTTTCTGAGCCTCCATCTTCTTGTTGGTGCTGTACTTTCCCGTCCCTTGCAGCTGCTTGAAAGAAGTCCTTTTCTTCCGGAACGCTTCTTCCCGACCAGCCGGACTTCTATGTACCTCCAACGAAGATGGATCTCTTTCCGTGACGTATCCTTCACACCCCAGCGACGGTGACGTGTAAAGCAAATACAAAAATATTAGTACACAGATTATAGATTCTCTGCAAAAGATTTTGTTTTATTTCTGGTACTGTAAGGGAAGTATCGCTTCTCCTGTCCAATTATCGGGTCCTAGACGCTCAGACACTCTGCTGACCGCGTCTCTCCTGCCCGATAATTCACAGTACCAGCAACCCTCAGCCTTAAGACCAAAAAACAAACGCAAAATCCACGCAGTGGGCCTGGCTCGCCAATGTAAAGGGGGAATATTAATCACCAATATTATGCGAATATCGGTAATTAATATTCCTAAATAGGAGCCGTCTAGTGATGACTCCGCCTATTTATGCCTTTATATAATAATTACACAATATCTTCGCTATGCCTTACACTAATCACTATACTAGCTGCATGCGCCTTACTTACTACCGCTAACAAGTACACACTACACAAAGGGTACAAGTAACACAGTATTTATTACAATACACTACGCACACAATACTGTCAACACAACACTAAATATACAGTACTCAACTACACTACACGTTCCCAAATTCCACCCATAAACTAACTAGACAGTTCACACATCCAAGTAACATTAACAACCCACCCACCTGACTAATATTCTATCCCTAGGGGAACGACGAGGGTTAACGGTGGTTTTGCTGGGGATAAGCAGACCACAAACCCTAAGGGGGGGCTCAGGGGTATGATATAGGGTTCACAATAGGGATATCAGGGCAGGGAGTGGATAGGGTTAACCAGGAGGCACAAATGGGGTATCAGGGCAGGGACTATATCAGGGAGTAGATAGGGTTAATCAGGAGTGGCAGGGACTAGGGTAAATCAGGGGGTTAGCAATATGGGGTCAGGGAATTAAAGGGTTAGACGTTGGTGGGATAGTGGTAAGGGGAGTAATGCAGGGAATCAGGGGTTAATCGTTGGTGGTATAGTGGTAAGGGGAGTAATCAGGGGTTAATCGTTGGTGGTATAGGGAGGGAAAAAGGGGTTAATGATACTTAATGTTCTGCTCGTTGTCCAGGGGGGCTCGTCAGTCCAGGGGTGATGTCCTGCCTGGTGGTGTCTTGGACTCCAGAGCGGAGCGCCGCCTGCCTATTTAAACTTGGCGGCGCCCGCTCGCATGCGCACGGCCGGACTGAACACGTGGGCCGGCGCGGTGATGTGACGTCACCGCGCCGGCCCGAGGATCTTGGAGCGCGCTTCCAGGGGGGGGATCCTTTGATCCTCCCGCCTGTGAAGCGGACGCTTACCTCCGGCGCTGTAATTCTCTGTTAGGCGTACCATCTCCGGCGCGATCGGAGATGGTGACAAAGGGCAGAGGATCTCATTGATCCTTTGTCCTTTGTAGAGGCCGACGCTGGACATGATTGTCCAACTGTCGGTCTCCTCCACCAGGCAGCATGATTCCGGCATATATGCCTATAGATGCTTGGGGCACATCTATAAGCATATATGAACGGACAGTACATATGGGGGCATATATTTATCAAAGGGGGCAATATCTCAAGGGGGCATACATGTATATCAAGGGGGCATACATGTCAAGGGGGCATACATATATATCAAGGGGGCACATATATATCAAGGGGGCACAATCAAGGGGGCATACATATATCTATCCCCACAGGGGCATGAATGAGCCCCTGGGGAATATCAGAGGCAGATGGGCGCAGGTGCTGGGCACATCGCCCTCTGAGGGGATTATGCACTGCAAATATATATATGTATGCCCCAGTAGGCATGCATATCTACCACCCTTCCTCAACAACAGCGCTACCTACTGCTAACGCTGGGAAGCACGTTAACCTCTGCTATCATCTCGCCACATAATAAATCAAACACTAAAATTCTGCATTCTCATAATTTCCATTCATCCCCTCTGGGAATTATTACGGTAAATTTCCGGCAGTCTTCCAAGCTAATGCGCCATAATACCATTAACAGACAGAACAAAAAATTGCGCTCACCCTCAATGCAGCGCAGACAGGGGAGCTTTTATTACAGTGCAAGTCAGATCTCCTGCACAATCTGAATGAGGAAAAGCCTCGAAACAACAACCTGGGGACAGACGGGTGAAAAGAAGAGTAAAAAGGTGGTGGTGGTGTGGGTTTTTGTTTTTTTCCACCACAGAGTAATATAGGGACAGTGTGAAGTCAGACTGGGGCGGCCATATTGATTCTGAAATTCTATTCATCTAGATACTGGCTTAGACCTCAACCACCTTCCAGGGTTGAATTCTTGAACAGCATGGACGAGATCCTCTGCCTGGAAAAAGGAGTATATAGTTAAAGGCAATGCCTGGCAAAGGTCACATAAATCTGGGACAAGTGGGTATCTTATAGGATTAATGAGGTACAGGTTGACTTATAACTGCCTTGGCTGTGTTGGGAGGAGCGATTTTGGCAATAACTATGATGGGTGACCTGGGATGGAGTGGAGAGACAGGCTTAGGCTCCATTCACACGGCCGCATGCCTACAGTCTTCCGGTCCGCGGCTCCGGAAAAAAAAAATAAAAAAAAAAATAGAACATGTCGTATTCTTGTCCGCAATTGCGGACAATAGACATTTCTATGGGGGTGCCGGCTGGGTCTATTGCGGATCTGCAATACACTACGGATGTTTGAATGGACCCTTATCATGGAAGGTGCAGAGGACAAGATCACTTCTAGGGTGTCTGCTTTATCTTCTTCAGCGCCCTGACACTCAATATTTATACTAGCGTTACAGTACTCGTCTCATCGCTGGGTGGGGGAGTTGTATGTTGGGATACATCTGAAAGGGTATATTTTTGTTTAGTCAGTTTTTACTGTCGTACTGTGGATGTCAATTATGGTAAAAATCTTGACAATTTTCCGAGTACCAGATTTGACTGTACATGCATATGCCTTTTCTGTACTTTGAAAAACTTGTTTAATAAAAAAAATAAAAATAAAAAATAAAAGAAAATAAATTCTATTCATCTGCTTCTGTCACCCCACTAAACGCATTTTTTTTTTGGTCTACTTATAATCCCTATCCTGCCATATTACCATACATTATGTTGTTAATTTTCGTTCAGTAAATTTAGCCAAAAACGTACTTTTATGATATGCTAATTACCTTTCTACCAGCAAGTAGGGCGTCTACTTGCTGGTAGCAGCCGCAGAAAACCGCCCCCTCCTTGTGTTGATTGACAGGGCCAGCCGCGATCTCCTCCTCCGGCCGGCCCTGTCAGCATTTCAAAAATCACATGCCTGTGTTGATTCGGCACAGGCGCCCTGAGATAAGGAGGCTCGCCTCCTCAGCACTCCCTCAGTGCGCCTGCGCCGATGACGTCACCGAAAGAGAAGATGTCATCGGCGCAGGCGCACTGAGGGAGTGCTGAGGAGGCGAGCCTCCTTATCTCAGGGCGCCTGCGCCGAATCAACACAGGCGTGTGATTTTTGAAATGCTGACAGAGCCGGCCGGAGGAGATCGCGGCTGGCCCTGTCAATCAACACAAGGAGGGGGCGGTTTTCTGCGGCTGCTACCAGCAAGTAGACGCCCTACTTGCTGGTAGAAAGGTAATTAGCATATCATAAAAGTACGTTTTTGGCTAAATTTACTGAACGAAAATTAACAACATAATGTATGGTAATATGGCAGGATAGGGATTATAAGTAGACCAAAAATATATATATATATGCGTTTAGTGGGGTGACAGAAGCCCTTTAAGGGCTCATGCAGCCCGTATTGCAGCCCACAAACAGCGGGTTCGCAATACACAGGCACCGGCCGTGTGTGCTGTATCACAGATTCAAGCAAATGGGTCCGTAAGATATGGAAGCCCACTGAAGCACTATGGAGCGCTTCTGTGGGATCTCAGTCTGTGCTTCTACACCACCAAAAAATAGAACATGACTTAATCTTGTGGATCGCAGACCCATTCAAGTGAATGTATCCGCAAGCGGTGGGCACACGGCCAGTGCCTGTGCATTGCAGCCCGACATGAACCCTAAGATGCAGAATTACTACAGAAGACTGAAGGTGGAGACACCAGTTATCTGACAATCCAGGGAAATGAGTATTACACTCACCGGTAATCCGGTTTCCTGGAAGTCTCCATGACACCACATGCTGAGATTGACTCCCTCCTGATTGGACAGGAAAAACACAGAGAGGTTAAAACCCCCACCCCCTCCTCACATCACCAGTGTATTTTAACGAAGAACCCCAGGATGAAAGGATAATAGCTAATAGCAGAACGAAGGGTGGGATGTATGTGGTGTCATGGAGACTTCCAGGAAACCGGATTACCGGTGAGTGTAATACTCATTTCCCCAGTCGTCTCCATGACACCACATGCTGAGATAATACCAAAGATATCATTAGGGGGGGACGACTGCCGACAGGACCTTACGTCCGAATCTTAGGTCATCATTAGCGGCTAAGTCTAGCCTGTAGTGTTTAGTGAAAGTATGAGCTCTCTTCCAGGTTGCTGCCCTGCAAATCTGTTGTAAGGAGGCTGAAGCTTTTTCCGCCCAGGAGGCGGCCATGCCTCTGGTAGAATGTGCCTTTAGTGAAGCGGGGACATCTTTTCCCTGAGCTTTGTATGCTTCCGAGATGGCCATCTTAATCCATCTAGAGATGGAACTTTTCGCCGCTTTCCTCCCCTTGTTGGGACCTGAAAATTGGACAAACAGATTTTTGTCTATTCTCCAAAGACTGGTAGCTTCCAGGTACTTTAATACCGCTCTCCGGACGTCTAATGTGTGGTAAGTAGATTCCTGATCGTTTTTCGGATCATTACAGAACGAAGGGAGAACAATGTCCTGAGACCTATGAAAGGTCGAGACTACTTTGGGGAGGAAAGTTGGATCTAATTTGAAAATTAATCTGTCCTCAAATATTGTAAGGAATGGTTCTTGTATGGACAAGGCCTGCAGCTCACATACCCTTCTGGCTGAGGTTATTGCCACCAAAAATATAGTTTTAATTGTAAGCCATCTGATGTGAATAGAGTCCAGAGGTTCAAATGGATTGAAGGTTAGACCCCCCTAGTACCGTATTAAGGTTCCATGGTGGCACCATGTTTTTAATCGTAGGTCTGATCCTATCTGCTGCTTTCAGGAATCTGGATATCCAGGGATGTTCTGTTAGCTTGGTATTATATAGTGCCCCTAAGGCCGATACCTGGACCCTAAGGGTATTAGGGGATAGTCCTAAATCTAGCCCGTCTTGAAGAAAATCCAGGATTAGTGAGATGTTGGCTCTGAACTGGTTGAAGGAGGTTCCAGACCAATCCGCGAATTTCTTCCATATTTTTTGGTACTTATCGTTGGTAGTCTGCTTCCTGCTAAGGAGTAAGGTGTTCACTACTTTTTTTGATAAACCGAAGTTTAATAAGTTGGATTCTTCAGAATCCAGGCTGACAATTTTAGTATTTCCAGGTCTGGGTGAGTGATGGGCCCCTGACTTAGAAGGTCCGGCCTCCGAGGTAGAAGGAAAGGAGCTTCCACGCTGAGGGCTTTCAAGAGGGAGAACCAACTTCTTTTGGGCCAGAAGGGGGTTATCAGTATTAGTGTACAACTCTCCTTTAGGAACTTTTGCAATACTTTGGGAATAAGCGGAAATGGGGGGAATGCGTAGACTAGGTTTGTTGACCAGCTCTGATTGAAGGCGTCTACTGCCCCCGGATGATCCCTGGGGTTGAGGGAGAAGAACTGGTTTAGCTGATGATTTCTCCTGGATGCAAACAGGTCTATCGTCGGCCTGCCCCATTTCTTTGTGATTAAATGAGACTTCTGGGGCTAACATCCATTCCCCAGGGTCTAGTCTGTGCCGGCTTAGGTAATCGGCCTGAATGTTTAATACTCCCTTCAGATGAACTGCTGAAAGAGATTGGATGTTGTTTTCTGCCCAGGAAAAGATTTTGTTCGCCAGGTTCTGTAACAGGTGATGCCTTGTGCCTCCCTGGTGTTGGATGAAGGCCACGGCTGTGGCGTTGTCCGAGTAGACTAGGACGTGACGTCCTTCTGCCAGCTGACTCGTATGTTTCAGTGCTTCCCACACTGCCTTCAGCTCCTTGAAATTTGAGGATTGCTGACTTACGTAACTCCCCCATGTTCCCTGGTAGGAGTTCCCCTGGACGATCGCTCCCCAACCGTGGAGACTGGCATCTGTTGTGATGACTAGAGGGAGATCTTGTGCCCAGAAAATCCCGTTTTCTAGGTTGGATCTGCTGAGCCACCAAGTTAGCGATTCTTTGGTCTTTGTATCTAAGAATACTCTCCTCTCTAGGGTTAATTGTGATCTGTTCCATTTGTCTAAGATGAATTTCTGGAGTGGTCTTAGATGGAACTGTGCCCAGGCTACTGCTGGAATGCAAGCAGACAGACTCCCTAATGCCTTCATGGCCTGTCTTATCGAACAGAATTTCTCCTTCTTGAACTTCCTCACAGCTGACTGAAGCTTTACTATCTTTTGAGGTGGTAGAAAAGATCTTTGGGAGACTGTGTCTAAGGTTATGCCCAGAAAATCTTTTCGTTTGGATGGGATTAAATCCGATTTTTCCCAATTGATGATCCAACCCAGGTTCTGTAGATGCCCCAGGACTAACCCGAGATGGTTTCTCATGGTCTCTATGTTGTCTGCCACTACCAGTAGGTCGTCCAGATAGGGGATCACACAAACTGCCTTTTCTCTCAAGGTTGTCAAGGCTTCCGCCATTATTTTGGTAAAAACCCTCGGGGCAGAAGAGATCCCGAAGGGGAGACACCTGAACTGGAAATGTTGAATGTTTCCCTCCAACTTTACTGCAAACCTTAGAAATTCCCTTGATGACCTGTGAATTGGAACATGATAATAAGCGTCGCTTAAATCTATTGTGGCCATCACCGCATCCTTCTTCAGGAGCTTCACTGCTGACTTCAGGGTCTCCATTTTGAATTTTTGATATCTTACATAATTGTTTAGATGTTTCAGATTTATAATTACCCTGGATTTCCCGTTTGGTTTTTTTATAATGAAGAGGCGGGAATAAAATCCCAGCCCTGTCTGATTTTTTGGAACTGGTTCTATGGCGTCCAAGGTTAATAGGTTTTTTATATCTTTTTTTAAGGTCACAGTTTGAGATGGGGGAAGGGTAGTGACTACATATTTCTGTGGGGGGGGGGAAAGAAGATCTATCTGATAACCCTCCTGTATAATACTTAAGATCCACCTGCTGTTTGTTACGTGCTCCCAAGATTTTAGAAAGGAGCTGAGTCTTCCCCCCACAGGTATAGCGTCATTGCTTGCTATTGGATGAGGAGGCCTCTGCCCGGTTTGGGTTGAAGAGAAAGCTTCTCCCTCTGCCTCCCTTCGCATAACTCCACCTCCCAGTCTTCCCTTTATCTTTTTTATTTTCGGGTTGAAAAAATCGGTCACGAAAGGGCTGTCTCTTTTGTTTATATCTTTCCTCGGGAAACCCCCTTTTTTTATTTGTTGCGTTGTCTAGGATTTTGTCCAAATCTTCACCAAAGACGTACTGACCGTGGAAGGGGAGTGCGATTAATTTATTTTTGGATGTGATGTCTCCTGACCACGCTTTGAGCCATAATGCCCTCCTCGCAGTATTTGAGAGAACAGCTGTACGGGCAGATAGTTTCACCGATTCGGCTGCTGCGTCTGCTAGGAACGAGGTTGCCATCTTTAGTAGGGGCAAGCTCTCTAGAATTTGATCTCGTGGCGTTTTGTTAACCAGATGTATCTCTAGCTGGTCTAGCCAGAGGTTCAGTGTTCTGGCCACGCATGTAGAGGCGACGCCTGGTTTGAGAAGGGCCGCCGTAGTCTCCCAGGTCTTTCGCAAGAGACTCTCCGTTTTCCTGTCTAGAGGATCTTTCAACTGTGCTGATTCCTCAAACGGCAGGGCTGTATGTTTTGCTACCTTGGCCACGGGCGCGTCCACTTTTGGAATAGTTTCCCAATCTGTACAATCCTCTTGGCTAAAGGGGTAGCGTCTCTTAATTCCCCTTGGGATAAAAGATCCTTTATCCGGTTTTTCCCATTCTGATCGAATTAGTTTTTGTACACTATCAGGGACCGGAAAAACCGCCTTCTTTCTTTCCCCTAGACCCCCAAATATTTCTTGTTGGGTAGACTTAGGGGCTTTAGGCATCTCCATCTGAATGGTGGCCCTGATGGCTCTGATAAGTTCCTCAATATCTTCAGGATTGAATAGGAAGCGCTTATATTCGCTATCTTCGTCTGAAGATCCTGGGTGCTTTTGCACCGATTCGGAGTCTGAGACCGCCAGTCCCTCAGAGTCGGAATCCAGGATGAGTGATTTAACACTACGGGAATCCTGAGTGGGGGCAACTTTGGGGGGAGTGGGTTCTCTGGCAGCTAAGGCTAGCTGGACCTCCTCTTTTACCACTTTTCTAATGTCTTCAATTAAACCAGAAGACTCAGCCTTGATGACACTGGCTGTACATTCTTTACACAGGGCTTTGGATGCTGTGTTAGATAATCTCTTGCCACAAATACCACATTTTTTAGTTTTTTTGGCTGCAGAAGTGGAATCCTTTTCTCCCTGAAAATGTTAAGGGAGGAAAGGATGAGCAAACTGAACCCACCATACCAATCATATGCCTGAGAGCATGTACTCACTGTCCCAGGGTTTGATGCAGGCTCGGTTCCAGAGCCCGGCGCGAGGGGGGTGCTCATCTTGACTCCCGACCGCCACAGATGCTCCTCGTATGAGCCACGCTTAGCAGGGCGCCATTATCCAGGTCCTGTGCGTTTTTATGGTGTTCCCTCGCTTCAGGACCTGTGGCGCATGTGGATGACGTCAGCGCGTTCTTGCTCCGCCCCCTAGCGTCTGACGTCACTTGCCTGCCAGCCGGAAGGGACGCATCTCAGCGCCGATCCGCCGCGTCCTCCTTCCCTCTGCATCAAGCCCTCCTGGACCGCCGCAGAGGGAATCTTCGCAGGGGCACTACGTGCGTGCCCGAGCCCAGGCCTAACCGAACAGAGGAGGGAGAGCTGCACTGCAGATCCGACCTCGGCCTGTGGATGAGACGATTCAGGTGAGCCCAACGAGCTCCGTGCACCTCTCCTGCTTCCTTATCCTGATGGGACAGGAAAAACACTGGTGATGTGAGGAGGGGGTGGGGGTTTTAACCTCTGTGTTTTTCCTGTCCAATCAGGAGGGAGTCAATCTCAGCATGTGGTGTCATGGAGACGACTGGGGAACAGCAAACTCTATCCCTCCCCCCCCTCTCACCTTGATGAGCAGCACAGCGTGGCTACGGCTGGAGCGGTTGTTCAGTTTGGTGCAGGCCACTGTGCGGTTCTGGGTTGCAGTAATGAAATGTTCATCGAAGTCTGAGAAGGTGTTGATGGTCTTCTGAGTTACCCCCGGGATGAGGATATTGTGGTCTTTGTCTTCTCGGATTGTAAGGGCCTTGTTCGTGGGCTCCAGAAGATCCATCACCTGAGAAGACAGATGTTAGACAGTTCTCGCAGATATGGATAATCTCTGGCAGGGCAGCACGCAGGGACCCACCTTCTCCTGATGGATCTCCACATAGGACATGGTCATTGAGTAGCTCCAGTTCTCCTCCTCAAGCTTAGAATTTGCCTCCCGAGTCATCTGCAGCAGGCCTCTCACAGCTCGTGGTATGACACCCGGTTCGCTTGGGCTCCCCAGCATTGTGTGGGTCTTACCTGGAAAAGATGACTTGGTATACAGAGATACCAGTATTGGATGAGTCCTGTCTAGTGGATCCAAACAACTGAATGGATCCAACCAGACGTGACCCAAAAAGAAAAAAAAAACACTATAGAAGGCACCACTCCCAAGAGTATGGAGGAGATAAATAGGGTAAGTAATCAATCACCCCTTTAGTCAGGTGACGATACAGAATAATCTCCTTAGCAGGAAGTTAGTAATTCTGAGGATTAGAGTACTCACTTCACAGGGGGGGTAGTCACAGGATGAAGCTCAAGACACCCGTGACCAACTGCCCCCCTAGCCAGGATCGCATATCAGATGATAACGATTGATGGCCGCCAAACGATGAGGCTTCTGATCAATAGCAGTTTATTATATAGGAAAAATACAAAATATCCCAACGCGTTTCGGAGGTTTCATAACCCTCCTTCAGGGGTATCCAAAAGAAAAATATATAGAATAAAGTAAAACATGTAGAATAACTTAGTACCCAGGATGGACAGATATACAAATACGCACATATTCCAATACATAAAAAATATATATATATAGATTATAAATTAAAATCTTTACACAAGAAAGGCTAGATGTAAAAACAATTCTACTATACATATCCAGTACAGTGTAATTACACTTGCACATCAAACTATTAGGCATTGAAAATGTAAACAATATCGTATAAACCTTTTAAACATTTATAATTCAGACTCGATCATCAATCCAAATATAATTAGTCTATATCTACATTTATTAACTTGTCTCAATCTTTACCTTCAGGGGTCTTTTAGACAGGGGTCTCCAATACTTCAGAGGGAGATAGTTCCACTGTATGTACTTCCCCTTTAATGGACGCTTAAATAGAATAAGGAAAGCACATGGGGGTGGCGTCCCTGAGAGAGAGGGCCGGAAGTAGAAGTTCAGACAATATTGGTGGAATCTATGGTTGTAATAACCCCAAGGACCACCTCCCTACTCTGAAATAATCTATAGTCTAGGCCGGTTTTACCTCATTACCCCCTAAATCTGGCTCCAAGCCATAAGGGGCCTCATAATAACCGGATCGCCATGCGTTCCAGTGTGGAACGCAAGGCCACTTCCGGCAAGCGGCCTGTAATGTAACTTCCTGTGCGTTCCACCGTGGAACGCACCGCAACCTCCGGGGAGGATCCCGGCGCGTTCCACAGTGGAACGCACAGCGCCCATCCACAGAGATCTCGGCCCTCTCCTGCGCCACACCATGGACCGGATAATTGGTTCAGCCTGGGATAACAATATCGGTGCCCTAGATGTTTCAAAGGGATGTATAGACCAAATATTGTGTATATATAACCGCATCCATATTTTAACCATATACTCCTCCGGAAGGGGAACCATTTAGAAAAATGGGAGTGATCACACATAAAGTGGCAGGCATTAAGGAATAATAAATGGGGTGAAAAAATATAAATGGGGTGAAAAA